>NC_064853.1:53761021-53921021 GCF_024139225.1 Suncus etruscus
AAATTAATAAAATTTAAAGTAAAGAAAACGCCTGAATTCTGAATGGGGTAGGGGGAATGAAGGGACAATTCTTCTGAACAGGAGCAACCAGGGGCCGGAGGAAGAGCACAGCAGTAGGGCATTTGCCTTGCATGCAGCTAATCCAGGACAGATAGTGGTTCGAATCCCGGCATCCAGTATGGTTCCCCATGCCTGCCAGGAGTGATTTCTGAGGACAGATCCAGAAGTAACCCCTGAACACTGCCAGGTGTGACAAAAAGAAAGGAAGGAAGGAAGGAAGGAAGGAAGGAAGGAAGGAAGGAAGGAAGGAAGGAAGGAAGGAAGGAAGGAAGGAAGGAAGGAAGGAGAAAATGAGCAACCCATTGCTTATGACGAATAGCTAACAGGGAAGCTAACTGGGGCAGAATGCTAACGTGGGTGAGCACAGGAGGGCACAGAGATGAGAACCTCCTAGCCAGGGTCTTCTCTTTGACAGTAGCTAGCAGACATTTGCTTTGAGTCCCTATATTGCCAACTCTTAGCCTTGTTTTGAATGAACTAAAAGCTATGAGTCTGACACAGAATTCACCTCATGCCTCCCTGAAGGCACATATGCAGAACAGCAGGTGTGTGGTTTGGCTTTGGTGGATGGGAATTCCCATGCCATGTAGCAAGATTTCTTCCTTCTTATCTCTTTCCAAACTCTCTGCTATTCCCTGTTCATGTCTGACTTTGGAAGCCATTGAGGATTCCACATTAGGGACTTGGCTGCTATGAGTTCTATCTTTCTGAGTGCAGACAACAGTGGTACATACTGAGGTCTAGGGCCTCGGGAGGTCTTGAGCTTTTGGAACATGGCCAGGCCTTGACAATCTATTTGTCACAGCTCCATCTGTGGTGAAAGCTTCAGAGGAAGTCTGCCAGGCACAAGAAGATTTGGGATGACTCTCCAGTAATGGCATCCTTGGAGACTAGTTGTTACTAGATGGCATGACCAGCTTTGGGTTTTTGTTTTGAGGCTGTATTCAGCAGTTATGTTGACTCTGACTCAGGGATCACTCCTGGCAGGACTCAGGGGACCATATATAATGCTGGGTATTAAACCCAAGTAAGCCTTGTACAACAAAAGTGCCTTTCTTGCCTTAACCTCTATGCTTTCTCTGGGCCTTGGATAGCTTTTTAGGCTATAAGAAATTTTAAGTAAAATTGGAATCTTCTGGAAACTTTAAGAGCTTGTTGCTTTTCTGGTGGGCCTATCCTGGGCCTTTTTGTATCAGGGCCACACCAATGGTGCTTGGGGTTACTCCTGGCTTTGCACTCAGAAATTACTCCTGGTAGGTTTAGGGAACCATATGGGATCCTGGGGATCAAATCTGGGTTTGCTGACTGCAAGGCAAACATCCTACCTGCTGTTCTATCGCTCTGGTCCCTGGGTCTTGGTTTCTGATTGAATCTCTTGGACTCAGTTTTCCGAGTCACTCGACCTCTCAGAGTCATTGCCTTACTTGTCAAAAATGATAACAGTTCTAGTGCCTACTTAATGGGGTTATTATTTAAAGGCCATTGTGTTTCCATATGCCTTGGTTCACCCTGAGGGAAAATTTGGGGGTAAATATAGCCTATATTCCTAATACATTCTGTGCATCATTTATTGTAGACCTAGCTACTGCCTTTCTCCTTTTTCTGGCCAAGTGCTGCCTCCTGTGAATAAGGTCTGTGAATAAACTGGGTATAGACATATAGACATTGCCACCATCTTCAGTTTTTTCAATAGTCAGATCTTAAGGGCCAGGGGACTGAGGAGTTAGTACAGGGGTTAGCGTATAATCTTTGCATGCAGTCAATCTTAATTCCATACCTAGCACCATATGCCTCATACATCACATGGTGGGACCCTGAAGGCATCCAAGCATCACCAGGGTAGACTTAATGGACTCCAGCACCACAGGGCCCATATAATATCACCTTCTTGGGTCCTATAACTGGACTGCTGACTCAGATGGTTAAGTCTGCCAGGCGAGGGCCCCTGATGTCCTGACCTGATGCCCCTGATGCATGGAAGGCCTCCTCCCAAAAAGAACAGATAGAAATTCCTCTCACAGAGGATATGCCATACACAACTCATAAGTGGTAGGACCAGGATTAAAATCTAGGTCTTCTGCTTCTTGTCATTGTTCTGGATGCTGCGAGAGATTTAGAGCCATGCAGAATGTTCATCACTTATCTTCCAGAAATTCTAGAACCTGGCAAGGATAAAAACAATAGGCACAGACTTTACACCAAACAAGAAGTGATCAGTGCTCCATCTGTGGTACAAGTGTAACACAATGTTGCTTAGATTACCCAGGTGCTTCTGAAACCTTAATATAGATGGAGCACTGACTGTGCTAAAATGCAGATTCTTATCTAGTGGGTCTTGGATGAGGTTGAGATTTTTCATTTTTAACAAGCTTCTGGATGATGGCTCACAGATCATATTTTTAGTACAAAGTATTTAAACATCCAGAGAGAAGTTGGAGTGATATTACCACAGTTGCTTTGCACACAGTTGACCTGGGTTTAACCCCTGGAATCCCATACAGTTCCCAAACACTACTAGGAGTAATTTCCGAGTGCAGAGCCAGTAGTAAATCCCGAGTACTGCTGGATATGATCCAAAAACTACCAAAAAAAAAAAAAAAAACCCACCAAGTCTGAAAATTAGATAATTCTCTTCATTAAATTAACATGCCATCCAAATGTCTAGAAACCATAGCAACCACTGTCATATAATGTCAATAAATGTTTGTGATTTTGGGGCCGGAGAGATAGCATGGAGGTAAGGCGTTTGCCTTTCATGCAGCAGGTCATCGGTTCGAATCCCGACATGCCAGATGGTCCCCCGTGCCTGCAATTTCTGAGCATGGAGCCAGGAGTAACCCCTGAGCACTGCCGGGTGTGACCCAAAAACCATACACACACAAAAAAAAAATGTTTGTGATTTTAAACAGGTGGCACTTTGAGGCAATTGCATAGTCTAAATTTCCATTGTGTTCCTAGTGACACAGGTACTCGCAGCATTGGAAACATTGCAGAACTGAATCTCCACCTTCAATAACCTTACTGTTTACAAAGGAGATGAATCTGATTAAACAGCAAAAGAACAAATCAGTTCCAGTCCACACATCTCTTCAGACTGCATCTAGATTGACAGAAAAGCATGAATGGGCCTCAGACTGTTTATCGCTGGACTGTCCCAATTTCCGTTTTCCCTGTGCTCTCTAGAAGAGACTTTTTTTTTGTTGTTGTTGTTGTTTTTTTGTTTTTGGGTCACACCCGGTGGTGCTCAGGGGTTACTCCTGGCTGTCTGCTCAGAAATAGCTCCTGGCAGGCACGGGGGACCATATTGGACACCGGGATTCGAACCAACCACCTTAGGTTCTGGATTGGCTGCTTGCAAGGCAAGCACTGCTGTGCTATCTCTCCGGGCCCTAGAACAGACTTTTAATATGGCAAAGCTGATCTTGTTACTGCCCTTGCTTCATGGTCTCCATTTCAAACCTCTCATTTCCCCCATTGCTCTTAACAAGGCTTACGGTCTTCAGAGCTGGTCTTAGTCTCACCCCTACACTTTGTATCCCAGCTTTCTTGGCTGAGCTGGACATGATTTGACTCCACATTCTCTTCCATATTAAATATGAAAAGGGTGAGAAGGACATGAGAGTCATCTAGCATTTGCTCACCCAGGAAGGCTTCTGGGGAAGAATGATTGTTACCTTACAGGGAAAAAAAAAAAAAGACAAGGTTAGGGCCCGGAGAGATAGCAGAGCGGCGTCTGCCTTGCAAGCAGTCGATCCAGGACCAAAGGTGATTGGTTCGAATCTCGGTGTCCCATATGGTCCCCCGTGCCTGCCAGGAGCTATTTCTGAGCAGACAGCCAGGAGTAACCCCTGAGCACTGCCGGGTGTGGCCCAAAAACCAAAAAAAAAAAAAAAAAAAAGACAAGGTTAGGTGAGTTCAGACAGGTAACATGCTTGAGATGGAGGAGAGATCTTTTGAGAATCTTATGGTCAAAAGACCTTGAAAACAAAAATACAGGGGACTGGAGAGATAGTACAGTGGGTAAGGGGCTTGTCTTGCACCTGGTTGACATGGGTTCTATCCTTAGCATCCGGTCCGATTCCCCAAGTCCCATCAGGAATGATCCATGAGTGCAGAACCAGGAGTAAGCCCTGAACAATGTCAGGTATTCCCAAAACAAAAAAAAAATTTAAACAAAACCATACACAAATACAATCAGAAATACATGACCAATTACTAAGACGTGTCCAAAGGTAACAGGATCCTAAAATGAGAAATCTTAGTGGTCTTATTTGGACTATCATATTCCTATTTATTTATTTATTTTGGTTTTTGGGTCACACCCGGCAATGCTCAGGGGTTACTCCTGGCTCCACACTCAGAAATCGCCCCTGGCAGGCTCAGGGGACCATATGGGATGCCAGGATTTGAACCAATGACCTTCTGCATGAAAGGCAAATGCCTTACCTCCATGCTATCTCTCTGGGCACCTCATATTCCTTTCTTTGTTGTTGTTGTTGTTGTTTTTTTATTTTATTTTTTGGGCCACACACGCTCAGGGGTTACTCCTGACTATGCGCTCAGAAATCGCTCCTGGCTTGGGGGGTCCATATAGAACACTGGGGGATTGAACCGCTGTTCGTCCTATGCTAGCGCTTGCAAGGCAGACACCTTACTTCTAGTGCCACCTTCCCGGCCCTCATATTCCTTTCTTTAGCTCCAAGATGTTAGTTTGTTTGGGGGCCACAGATGCTGTACCAGGGCTTATTCCTGGCTCTACACTCAGGAATCATTTCTGGCAGGCTCAGGGTATACTAGAGTGCCAGGGAATCAACATGGCTTGGTCATATGCAATGCAAACACCCTACTCACTGTATTATTTACTATCTTTCTTTTTTTGTTTGTTTGTTTTGGGGTTACACCCGGCAGCGTTCAGGGGCTATTCCTGGCTCTATCGCCCCCAGCAGGTTCAGGGGACCATATGGAATGCCAGGATTCGAACCACCATCCTCCTGCATTCAAGGCAAATGCCCTACCGCTATGCTATCTCTCTGGCCCCTCACTGTACTATTTTTCTTTCTTTTTTTTTTTTGTTTTTGTTTTTGTTTTTGGGTCACACCCGGCGGTGCTCAGGGGTTACTCCTGGCTGTCTGCTCAGAAATAGCTTCTGGCAGGCACGGGGGACCATATGGGACACTGTGATTCGAACCAACCACCTTTGGTCCTGGATCGACTGCTTGCAAGGCAAACGCTGCTGTGCTATCTCTCCGGGCCCCACTGTACTATTTTTCTATATAGACTTTGTTTTCTTATGTTGTTACTGTTGTTTTAACTCAGAACTGAAGATGTGTCTTTAATGGAAATCTCCTCCAAGAATTCTTCTGGCTTTCTTCGTGCAATTAATCTGAAAATTAAACTCACATTGCCTCTTGAGTTCCCTCTCTTGTTTTCTACTTATCAAACATTTCATTACTTAGAGCCATTTTTTGACCACTTTCCTTTGCCATCTTTACTTTATTATCTGCCAATTCAAGTCTCTCATCACACTTTTCTCTTCATTTTATTTATTTATTTTTGGTTTTTGGGCCACACCCAGTGGTGCCAAGGGCTTACTTCTGGCTCTGCACTCAGAAATCATTCCTGGTAGGCTCGGGGGACCATATGGGATGCTGGGGATTAAACCTGGGTTTATACCTAGTCAGCTGCATGCAAGGCAAAAGCCTTACCTCTCTACTGTTGCTCCAACCCCACCTTTCTCTCCATTGCTATCAACATCAACAATTTCTTTAAAGTTTTCATTTTTTTCTAGGATGGACAGAGGAGGCCATCCTCTGGTCTCCTAATTTAAAGCATTTACATCATAACTTTCCTCCATGATTCTGAATATCACTCCTCTCCACACCCTGTGCAAATCATCTTGAGTGGATTTCCTTTAGCTAGCAAATGAAATTCAAACACTTTAGTTTGGATTTCAAAACTCCCCTCTATTTCCTATCTTTGGGTCCTATCTTTGCTTTGCACTATCCTACCCTCATTGGATCCCTGGCATCACATATGATCCCTTAAACATCAGTAGTGAATCACAGCATCAGGAGTGATTCCTAAGCACAGAGCCATGAGTAAGCCTTCAGCACTACTAGGTGTGGTCCCAGAAAAAAACACACAACTCCCCTGCCCACCCCATACACAAACACACAAATACCATGTTCCTATCTTTGATGACTTTCTCTTCTACTCCTGAAATTCTACTACTGAAATTCCTTAGAGCCCAGCCTAAAGGAGATATTTGTCTTGATTTTAAAAATATAACAGATTTTCCCAACTGTGATTGCCTATTCTGATCCTCTTCTCTCTCAGTTCATTTCTTGGCCATTTTTCAAGGCCCAATTCAGATGCTCCTATTCTATGATCATCTGGCCACAAAAGATGGTTTGTTACAACTTTCACAGTGCTGAGTCCTACCATGATGATTATTTCTTTGTATGACAGTGTCAATTATATCAATTATTGACTGCTCACTAGTGTGTCTTTTGTGCACATTCCTATACCTTCTCTATGCCTCTTTGATTTTCTTTTTTCTTTTTTTGTTTTTTCTTTCCCTTCCTTTCTTCCTCTCTCCTTATACCTCTCACTTCATTCCTTTTGTTCTTGGTCCACACCTAGCTGTGGCTCTTTTCTCTGTGCTAAGGGACCACTCTTGGTGTGCTTGGGAGCCGACCATAAGTGGTGTCAGGTATGGAACTGGTATTGGCTACATGAAAGGCAAGCACCTTAACCCCTGAACTATCTCATTACTTTTTTTTTTTTGGGGGGGGGGTCACACTGGCAGTGCTCAGGAATCACTTCTGGCTCTACGCTCAGAAATTGCTCCTGGCAGGCTTGGGGGACCATATGAGATGCCGGGATTTGAACCACTGTCCTTCCACATGAAAGGCAAACACCTTATCTCCATGCTATCTCTCCGACCCCAACCCCTGTACTATCTCTCTTCCCTCACTTTGGGGGGGGGGTTGGGCCACATCCGGTGGCACTCAGGGGTTAACTTCTGGCTTTGCACTTAGAAATTGCCCCTGGCTAGGGGCCGGAGAGATAGCATGGAGGTAATGCATTTGCCTTGCATGCAGAAGGTCCGTGGTTCGAATCCCGGCATCCCATATGGTCCCCCGAGCCTGCCAGGGGCAATTTCTGAGCATAGAGCCAGGAGTAATCCTTGAACACTGCGGGGTGTGACCCAAAAACAAAAAACAAAAAAAGAAATCGCCCCTGGCAGGCTCAGGGGACCACACAGGATGCTGGGAGTCGAACTGGAGTTGGTCCCGGTTGGCCACATACAAAGCAAACACCCTATCACTGTGCTTTCTCTCTGGGCCCTCTTCCCTCACTTTGATTTTCATCTGTAAGATGGTGTTATTAGTAGCACCTAGTTCAGAGAATTATAGTGGTAGCACATTAAGATCAATTATACTTGGCACAAAATACCTGAAAGCAATGTGAACTGTTATTATTCTTGTGAGTATAGAGGAATGTTTTGCATGGTGTAAATCACCCTCAGATTAAACCTGAGGTTCTTATTTTTGTTTGTTTTTGGGTCACACCCAGCAGCGCTCAGGGGTTACTCCTGGCTCTATGCTCAGAAATCGACCCTGGCAGGCACAGGGGACCATATAGGATGTCGGGATTCAAACTGCCATCCTTCATGAAAGGCAAACGCCTTACCTCCATGCTATCTCTCCGGCCCAAACCTGAAGTTATTATGATTATATTTTTTATATCATGATTAATAAAATACTTAACATGATAATTAAATAATGATAAATATATGTAATATTTGCTACCTCAATCGTGCTTAAATGCAAGTAAAATTCATTAAGGTTGAGTTGATTTGCATCATTGCACAATTTCCAGAACTTTGTCCATCTTGCAGAACCAAATATGCCATCCCTACTCTCTGTCAAGCACTATTTTACTTTGTCTCTATGAGTGATGTTATACTTTTATTTTGCTTTTGTTTTTGCGTCACATCCAGCAGTGCTCAGAGGTTACTCTTTTTTGGGTGTGTTTTGGGCCACATCCGGCAGCACTCAGAGGTTACTCCTGGCTCTGCACTCAGAAATCATTCCTGGCATGCAGGCTCGGGGGCCCATATGAGATGCCGGGAATCAAACCTGGGTCCATCTAGGGTTGGCCACATGCAAAACAAACACCCTACCACTATGCTATCTCTCCAGCCCCAGAGGTTACTCTTGATTCTGCATTCAGGAGACCATATGGGATGCCGAGAACTGAATTTGGGTCAGCTCTGTGCAAGGTGAGAGCCCTACCCACTATATTTGAATACTATTATACTTTTTTGCAGATGGTGAAAACCAAGGTTCAGAGAGTAATTTGCTTCTCTGAGATAGAATCTAGCCTTGAATCTAGGCCTCATTCATACACTAGGCCACTGTAATATATAGCTCTGCAGGGGTGGCGAACAAGTTCGATACAAAGAGCCAAAATTTTAAACTGTGAGAGTCAGAGAGCACACCACGCAGTGACCTGCCAAAACAGACAAACACTCACACAAAAGCATCTAATTTTAACAATAATATATTAAACACATATTGCATTTTGCCATTTTGAGTGAGGGTAAAAATCCTGTTCACCACCTCTGCCCTAGAGCATCTGTGATGAATGTTTCCTGCTCCATACCATAATGATACTAGCCACTGCATGCCCACACCTATATACTCCTGAGGAGTATTTTTTTTCGACTATTCTATTTCAGCTTCCCAGCAGCCAAATAGTCATTGTGAGGATTGTAGAGTCTGGTACAAAATAGGGACATAATAAATATGCTCCACAAATGAAGGCTGACTTAACGCCTTAAAATAGGCAAAACAATAATAAGTTTGGGTTTGCTCTTCAAGCCCATGCTTTCCCTTGAACACATATGTCGCTTGCTTGTCTCAATATTGGCTTGCTTCTCTTGAATACATACTTCTCTCTTTTTCTTCCATCTTTCTAAATACGTTTCAATAAAACAATCTTGCTTCACTAAAAAAAAAAAAATCAGTAATTTTGTTGTACTTTTTTTGTTGTTTTTGTTTTTATTTTTTTTGGGCCACACCTGTTTGATGCTCAGGGGTTACTCTTGGCTAAGTGCTCAGAAATTGCCCCTGGCTTGGGGGGACCATATGGGACGCCAGGAGATCAAACCTGCGGTCCTTCCTTGGCTAGCGCTTGCAAGGCAGACACCTTACCTCTAGTGCCACCTCTCCGGCCCCTGTTGTATGTTTTTAATGCAACTGTTTACATTTATAAGTGTGGATTCTCTCTTGCTTGAGGCACAGAGCCTCACAATCCTCTCCTCTCCCTCTCCTCTTGCAGTCAGTCTGCTCTTCTCAACTCATGACCTGCCCTCGGGCTGCCCCCCATCACCACCTCATCACCAGCTTTGCAGATCCACAGCCAAGATATGACTGTCCCTCCTCTGCTTTCTCCCATGACAAGGCCCTTCTCCCAACTCTTACCTCTAGCCATACCTAATCTTGGCCATTCTGGGACAGCTGTCCTTTCACGCCTACCTGACTTCACACATGCTGTTCTTGAAGACTGGAATGCTTTGCTTTCCCTTTCCCTTCCTTCTTTGTCCAGAATACCTATAAACTATATGTCAGTTCAGTTGCCCTCTCCTCCTTCCCTGACTCTAGCTATGAGTCCATTTCCTTCCTGGAACAACAAGCTCACATTATACTATAACATTTAAACTGCAATAGTTGTCAGCAAGTCACAGTTACCTCCATGTCTCAAACATCTTGTGTTGTGATGAGGTGTCAATCTCTGCTCCAAGCAGAGGTCAAGAGAAGCCTGAGCCATTTCAGCTCTATTTAATAATCCAGGAATGGGGCCGGCGCCGTGGCGCTAGACGTAAGGTGTCTGCCTTGCCAGAGCTAGCCTAGGACAGACCGAGGTTCGATCCCCTGGCGTCCCATATGGTCCCCCAAGCCAGGAGCAATTTCTGAGCGCATTGCCAGGAGTAACCCCTGAGCGTCACCGGGTGTGGCCCAAAAACCAAAAAAAAAAAAAAAAAAAAAAAAAGTTAAAAAAAATCCAGGTATTTTGGAGATTAGCCCCTTATCTGATGGGTATTGGGTGAATAGTTTCTCCCACTCTGGGTGGCTCTTGTATCCTGGGCACTATTTCCTTTGAGGTGCAGAAGCTTCTCAGCTTAATATATTCCCATCTGTTAATCTCTGCTTTCACTTGCTTGGAGAGTGCAGTTTCCTCCTTGAAGATGCCTGTAATGTCCTGGAGTGTTTTGCCTATGTGCTGTTCTATATATCTTATGGTTTTGGGGCTGATATCGAGGTCTTTAATCCATTTGGATTTTACCTTTGTACATGATGTTAGCTGGGGGTCTAAGTTTAATTTTTTGCAAGTGGCTATCCAATTGTGCCAACACCACTTGTTGAAGAGGCTTTCCCTGCTCCATTTAGGATTTCCTGCTCCTTTATCAAAAATTAGATGGTTGTATCTCTGGGGAACATTTTCTGAGTATTCAAGCCTATTCCACTGATCTGAGGACCTATCCTTATTCCAATACCATGCTGTTTTGATAACTGTTGCTTTGTAGTACAGTTTAAAGTTGGGAAAAGTAATTCCTCCCATATTCTTTTTCCCAATGATTGCTTTAGCTATTCGAGGGTGTTTATTGTTCCAAATGAATTTCAAAAGTGTCTGATCCACTTCTTTGAAGAATGTCATGGGTATCTTTAGAGGGATGGCATTAAATCTGTATAATGCCTTGGGGAGTATTGACATTTTGATGTTGTTAATCCTGCCAATCCATGAGCAGGGTATGTGTTTCCATTTCCGTGTGTCCTCTCTTATTTCTTGGAGCAGAGTTTTATAGTTTTCTTTGTATAGGTCCTTCACATATTTAGTCAAGTTGATTCCAAGATATTTGAGTTTGTGTGGTACTATTGTGAATGGGGTTGTTTTCTTAATGTCCATTTCATCCTTATTACTATTGGTATATAGAAAGGCCATTGATTTTTGTGTGTTAATTTTGTAGCCTGCCACCTTGCTATATGAGTCTATTGTTTCTAGAAGCTTTTTGATAGAGTTTTTAGGGTTTTCTAAGTAGAGTATCATGTCATCTGCAAACAGTGAGAGCTTGACTTCTTCCTTTCCTATCTGGATTCCCTTGATATCCTTTTCTTGCCTAATCGCTATAGCAAGTACTTCCAGTGCTATGTTGAATAGGAGTGGTGAGAGAGGACAGCCTTGTCTTGTGCCAGAATTTAAAGGGAAGGCTTTTAGTTTTTCTCCATTGAGGATAATATTGGGGCTAATCTCCAAAATATACAAGGCACTGACAGAACTTTACAAGAAAAAAACATCTAACCCCATCAAAAAATGGGGAGAAGAAATGAACAGACACTTTGACAAAGAAGAAATACGCATGGCCAAAAGACACATGAAAAAATGTTCCACATCACTAATCATCAGGGAGATGCAAATCAAAACAACGATGAGATACCACCTCACACCCCAGAGAATGGCACACATCACAAAGAATGAGAATAAACAGTGTTGGCGGGGATGTGGAGAGAAAGGAACTCTTATCCACTGCTGGTGGGAATGCTGTCTAGTTCAACCTTTATGGAAAGCGATATGGAGATTCCTCCAAAAACTGGAAATCGAGCTCCCATACGATCCAGCTATACCACTCCTAGGAATATACCCTAGGAACACAAAAATACAATACAAAAACCCCTTCCTTACACCTATATTCATTGCAGCTCTATTTACCATAGCAAGACTCTGGAAACAACCAAGATGCCCTTCAACAGACGAATGGCTAAAGAAACTGTGGTACATATACACAATGGAATATTATGCAGCTGTCAGGAGAGATGAAGTCATGAAATTTTCCTATACATGGATGTACATGGAATCTATTATGCTGAGTGAAATAAGTCAGAGAGAGAGAGAAAAGCGCAGAATGGTCTCACTCATCTATGGGTTTTAAGAAAAATGAAAGACACCCTTGTAATAATAATTTTCAGACACAAAAGAGAAAAGAGCTGGAAGTTCCAGCTCACCTCAGGAAGCTCACCACAAAGAGTGATGAGTTTAGTTAGAGAAATAACTACATTTTGAACTGTCCTAATATTGAGAATGTATGAGGGAAATGTAGAGCCTGTTTAGGGTACAGGCGGGGGTTGGGTGGGGAGGAGGGAGATTTGGGACTTGGGTGATGGGAATGTTGCACTGGTGATGGGTGGTGTTCCTTTTATGACTGAAACCCAAACACAATCATGTATGTAATCAAGGTGTTTAAATAAAAAAAATTATGCAAAAAAAAAAATCCAGGTATATATAAAAATGAAGAGATGACAAAAGAAGATCATGAAAATTAAGGATTTTTTTTTTTTTGGCAGTACCAGGGTTTCACACCTATGTGGCAAGTGCTCTACTATGAGCTACATGCAAGACTTATTTTCAATTTTTGTTTGTTTGTTTGTTTTTGGGCCACACCCTGCGGTGCTCAGGGGTTACTCCTGACTGTCTGCTCAGAAATAGCTCCTGGCAGGCACGGGGGACGACATAGGACACCGGGATTCGAACCAAACACCCTTGGTCCTGGATCGGCTGCTTTCAAAGCAAACGCCAACATGCTATCTCTCTGGGCCCTTTGTGTGTGTGTGTGTGTGTGTGTGTGTGTGTGTGTGTGTGTGTGTGTGTGGTTTTTGGGTCACACCCGGCAGTGCTCAGGGGTTATTCCTGACTCCAGGCTCAGAAATTGCTCCTGGCAGGCACGGGGGACCATATGGGACACCGGGATTCGAACCAATAACCTCCTGCATGAAAGGCAAACGCCTTACCTCCATGCTTTCTCTCCGGGCCCTTATTTTCAATATTTTTAAAAGTAAAAACCAGTTTTATTGGAAAGTATTGAAGAAGGGAAAGGAGGAGATAAGAAAGGGAGAGAGTAAAGTGCTCAAGAGAAAACACAGGATGTTTGGGGGGGCGGGGAGCATAAGAGAGAGAGAGAGAGAGAGAGAGAGAGAGAGAGAGAGAGAGAGAGAGAGAGAGAGAGAGAGAGAGAGAGAGAGAGAACACAGGCTTTTCCAAAGGTGGAGAGCCCTGGTACACAACCCAGCATGAAAGTAGGAAAGTACTAATCTCAAGAGGAATGATGTGGGCAACATGTATTTTCAAGAATCAGGTTCATGGGCCCAAGGAGTACATGTGTGAAAATTGTTTACTTTTTATTTCAAGACACAACTAGTGCTCAGGGGCCACTCCCCAACTCAGTGCTTGGCAGGACTTGGGAGACTATGTGGAGGTAGAAATTGAACCTAGGGCTTTTACATGCAAAGCATGCAATCTAGCCTGTAGTGTCATCTCTCTGCCTTCCCATCCAAAGTTTATCATTTTCTTTTACAGATTTTCGGCCATACATAGTAGTTCTCTGTGCTCAAGAGCAACCTGGCTCTGTGCTCAAGGGTAACTTCTGATAGTCTGGAGGACATATGCAGTATCAGGCATAGAAGTGGGATCAGCTGCATGCAAGACTATACTCTCATTTCACCCTCCCCAGGTTTATTTTAAATCTTTAATGAATGCTTCTTATACAAGAATCACAATATAATGTGCTGGTCACAAATAGAATTTATTATTAAAATATACAAATTACAAAAATATATACAAATTACAGTACTCCATAGATACAGAGGTTTATTAATAAAAAAACAAGATTAAGAATATACGAGGAGGGTCCAGAGTGCACCACTGATGTGACCTAGAAACCAATCAATCAATCAATAAAATTTAAATTAAAAAATATATATATACACACACACAAGGAGAGGGCCAGAGAGATAGGTGCTTGTCTTCTATACAGCTAACAATATTCAGGGATTACTCTTAGTAGGATCATATGGGATGATGGTGATTGAACCCAGGTCAACTGCATGCAAGGCAAATGCTCTATCTACTGTACTATGGCTCAGGCCTCCCAGGTGATCCAGGCTCGATCACCACAAGAATGATCATTGAGGGCCGGGCGGTGGCGCTAAAGGTAAGGTGCCTGCCTTGCCTGCGCTAACCTTGGACGGACCGCGGTTCGATCCCCCGGTGTCCCATATGGTCCCCCAAGCCAGGAGCAACTTCTGAGCACATAGCCAGGAGTAACCCCTGAGCGTTACTGGGTGTGGCCCAAAAACCAAAAAAAAAAAAAAAAAAAAAAGAATGATCATTGAGGGGCCAGAGAGATAGCACAGCGGTTGGGCATTTGCCTTGCCTGCAGCAGACCTGGGAGGGGCCTGGTTCAATTACTGGCATCCCCTATGGTTCCCCAGCCTGCCAGGGGGTAGAGCCAGGGGTGCCCCCTAAGTGCCACTGGGTGTGGCCCAAAAACCAATCAATCAATCAATCAAGTTTAAACAAATTAAAATAATCATTGAGCACAGACAGTGATAAGCACAGAACAGTGCCAGAGATGAGCATACCCCTTTTCCCTCTGCCCCCAAAAGAACATATAAGGAGGTTCTAATCAAATCGTTCAATGGCTCTGTATATTGCCCCACTTGGAAATTATGTCAAATGCTTGAAATGAAAGAGCCAGGGATGTAGCTGAGTAGTAGAGAATATGCCTTGTACATGGGAGGTCTGTGTTGTATTATAGCATTTTCTTTACATGAAAGAAAAAAAAAAGCTCTTCTCATGTTGTATAATAACCAGATGTGGGGCCCGAAGAGATAGCACAGCGGTGTTTGCCTTGCAAGCAGCCGATCCAGGACCAAAGGTGGTTGGTTCGAATCCTGGTGTCCCATATGGTCCCCCATGCCTGCCAGGAGCTATTTCTGAGCAGACAGCCAGGAGTAACCTCTGAGCACCGCAAACCAAAAAAACAAAACAAAACAAAACAAAAAAACCAGATGCATGTCTTCTCACAGTTTTTGAGCAGGCAAAGGGGGCCTACTATTCTTTTGTTTTTGCCACACCCAGCAGCACTTGGGGGTTACTCCTGGGTTTGCACTCAGAAATTACCTCTGGTAGCCTTGAGGGACTTTATGGGATGCCAAGGATTGAACCCATGTCAACCATGTGCAAGCAAACACCCTACCCATTGTGCTATTGCTTTGGGTCCCAGAAGGGCCTGTTTTATCCATCTTTTTTCTCCCCTTCTCCCCATGAACTAGACATGCAGCAAGTGTTCCATAAATACTTGTTTGTGATCATGCTGATCTGGTACTACGCTCCTAAAGGCATAAGACAGAAACAAGTAAATAGTTAACCTCTAGTTAATAGTTAAATAGAAAATTCTGTAAAAAATTTTCTACACTTATAAAACCAGCCAAACAAAAATACAAAAGCCTAAATTGGAAGCTGTGGACAAATGGCTCTCCTAATATCTTTCCCCAGTCATGCTGCCCCAGTCCATTGCTGCCTCTGCATGCAGTTGATGCTTACTACTGAATAATGGGAGCAAAGACAGCTTTCCAAGCTGGTTATTGAAAACCCACATACAAGAAGTATTCCTGGGAAACAATGGAATCTTGAACAATGGGGAGGAAGCCACCTCCTCTTCTGTGACCCCAATCCTTAGAGTCAGCTGAAGGCTCTAACAGGAAGCCCCTCACCACTGTCTTTCCTCCCCTGCTCACCCACTCCCCTACCTCCCAGGGGAGCTCCAAATGCAGTCATGCTTTCCATCCACTCACAAACTTTCCTCTTCTCCACCCACCGGAGGATCCTAGGAGAAGAAAGAGAAAAGCACATGTTCAAGGAGACAGACCTGAGGAATGAAAGCATAGCCAGAGGACAAAGAAGGACTTACAACAATGGACCAAGGCCTAAGAAAATTTACAAAGCAATCTGTCAGAGAAGGAAAGAAAAGGGAGCCCCACTGGGCAGAAAGACTCAGGCACTCGCTTCACCTTAGACCCAGTTAGAAGCCTGCAAGTCTGAACTCTTTTTTTTTTTTTTTTTTGGTTTTTGGGCCACACCCAGCGGTGCTCAGGGGTTACTCCTGGCTGTCTGCTCAGAAATAGCTCCTGGCAGGCACGGGGAACCATATGGGACACCGGGATTTGAACCAACCACCTTTGGTCCTGGATCAGCTGCTTGCAAGGCAAACGCCGCTGTGCTATCTCTCCGGGCCCAAGTCTGAACTCTTTCACAGAGGTTTCCTTGAACTTTAGGTCCTAACTTGCTGCATTTCTGGCAGCCCCAAATACCTCTGTTCTGCTGGGCTCAAAACGCCATTCGCTTGGACCTGCCAAACTGGCCCAACTTCCAGTTCCCTTTGGATTTGCAAGAGAAACTGTATTAGAGGATAAGGTCACCAGCAGATTGTCCTAGTAATAGAGCCAGTCTGAACTCCTAGGTTTTCTGAGCCAGTAGAAACGTCGGTAAGCTTTTCTGGAAGTCTCTCCTGCTGCCACAAAAGGTAATAATAATAACAGCTATCATCTGAGTGCCCATTCTGCATGGAATTTTTTTTTGGTAGGGGAGGTGTCACATGTCATTTATAGTGCTGTTTAAGAGATCAGTTCTGGCCATGCTCAGGGGACCATGCCATGCTGAGTAATTGAACACAGGAATACCTGTTGGGCTAACTCTCCAGTGGAGATTTTTAATTAGTTCACTTAGTACCACTGCCTAAAGTTGAGTCTCCATTTTCCAGAAAGGCAAATGGGCTCAGAGATCAGAAATGACTTTCCAAAAAAGTATACTTCAGGTCCCAACCCAAGTCTCATCTGATACCTACTCTTCTCATTAGGGACACTTGCTGGAGACCCTCTATGATGCCACTTTTTGGTGGTGCTTGTATCCATTTTAAAGGGTAAGATATGGTAAAATTGGTGGTATCAAAAAAATCCCTAGCCTCGGGGCCGGAGAGATAGCATGGAGGTAAGGCGTTTGCCTTTCATGCAGAAGGTCATCGGTTCGAATCCCGGCATCCCATAGGGTCCCCCGTGCCTGCCAGGAGCAATTTCTGAGCCTGGAGCCAGGAGTAACCCCTGAGCACTGCCGGGTGTGACCCAAAAACCACAAAAAAAAAAAAAAAAAATCCCTAGCCTCACAATGGGCGAGAAGAGTGGGATTGGAAGAGTCTGCCTTATGGCTGGGTATAATTCTAGTTCTTTTTAAACACTTGAGTAAATTTAACCATAAATAACCAGGTACTGAGAACAGGACACTCACTAATAAAAGCAGAGCCTGAAGTCATGTTCCAAAAAAAATTTTTTTCCCAAGCCACTCAGTGGGTCAGATGTATCTGCAAAACAAAAGAAAGCCCCTTTCCCAGCCTAGCAGAGAAGTCTCCTGTACAGTTAGAGACAACAGGCTTCTGGGCACGTAGCCAAGGATCTGGGGATATTTATAACTTGAAGAGGGTGGGAGTCCCTAATAAGCTGCTATATTCTTTTTCCATCACTTCCCTCTCCAAGGCTACAGGGAGCTCAGAGCTCTTCCCCACGCAGAATGCCTGATCGCCCGAGTGCTCGGCTTCCATTGTCTTGATTTTCTCACCGTGGCTGGATAAAGGGAAGATTTCAAGGGTTTCCTTCAGAACTCCAGCTGAATGCAGGTTTTGCTGCTGATGGTGTTCCTTGGCTTAGCTGCAGTGGTCTGAGGATCTGCCTATGCGCCTGTGGTTTCTTGGTGCTGCCAGGTTCTGTGGTTGGGGGGAATCAGGGTCCTTGGGATCCGCCCACGATCTCAGTGTTTCGATTGCAAATTCTACCTGCGGATCTGCAATGTCCGTGATCTGCCAGTGATTTATAAAACCTTTCCAGATAACAAACGTCTTAAGACAACTCTGCCTGAGGATTTGGAATCGATCTGAAGTCTCTCTGATCTTGCAGTCAGCTCTCCATCCAGGGGATCTTTCTTGGACCAGGGAGGTAAGTCTGGTTCGTTCGCACTAGGGGTTTTCTGCTTGCCACCTAACACTCACACTGGTGCTAACCTTTCTCAGAACCCACCCAGCTAACTAACATCCAGAAGACCCTCCTAGGTGTCAGGAACTCGTTCTGCACACAAGCCCTAGGGCCTGCTAAGGGGCAGCTCTTCTTAGCGCTGGAGCCCCGGGTCTTTTTCTGACACATCCTATCCTCACCCAGAATTTTTGGCTTCCCGAACCCTGCTGGACGACAACCCAGTCCGCCTTTCAAGAGGCCGTGCTCTTTTAGAAAGGAAGAGGTGATCCAAAAACTCCCAGGGGGTTAATAGGGGGACGTCTCCAGGCCCCGCAGCTAGCTAGCGCACTACTGGAAAGTCGCCGGGCGGGATAACCGGGCCTTCTGGGAGTTGTAGTCAGATAACAGGCCTCTGGAGTAGCAATGCTGCTGGGAGTTGTAGTCCGTGGGTGGAGCCTAAAGTTCCAGCACGGCCTGTGAGACTCCCCTGGGGAGTGGGCGGCTGCAAAGCGGTGTCTTTTCAGGCTGACGCTGAGAAATGAGGGTTCATCCTAGAGGAACTCGGCTTGGATTAGGTACCAGGTCCCATTCAAAGGATGGGATGTAAGGATGTAACGAGAAGGATGGCACATTTTCTAGTAGAATTGGATTGGGAGCTCCAAGAGAAAAAAAGCTGAACGTCCTCCGCCCTGCCTAGGAATACGTGCTGTTTGTCCCCTTCACCCTTTTGTTCTTTTCCCTCTTTGGCTTTTGGCCTCTAACTTGTCCTGTCGGCCACCGGCTTCGAACTACAACTCCCAACAGGCTTAGGGAGTTTGCGCAGGCGCATGACGGCAACTTTAGCCAAGCCCCGAAGGCGGGTCTAGTAGTCGGCCTTCTAATTGGTCTAGCGGGTGTCAGGCTTTGCAAGCTGATTGGCTGAGGCTAGCTGCCGGAAAGGGCCCGGCCTGGAGATGGAAGAGCGGAGGCGTTCTGTGGGCTGGGCTGGGAACCTCCTCCCCGAGGCACTGTCGGCTTGACCCCCCGGCCCGAGGGAGGGACGGTGCCAGGGGGCAGTCTTAGTAAAACTCCCCTGTTCTAGTCTCCACCCCGCAGTGGCAGAGACGCAGAGGGCGGGTGGCGTCCAAGGGCCCAGGGGAGACTGACCCGCCCCGGGTCCAGGGCCCTCCACACCCGCCTGGCGGCCAGAACACCAGCCCTGGGGAGTGGGCAGGGCCTGTGCCCCGAGCCTCACGCCCTGCTTTTTCGCCTCCTTTAGCAGCTCGCTGTCTGTTAGCTGTTTTTCCTGCTCTCTCTCTCCTGGGAGGCGAATCCTTGAGCCCGAGATGGCAGCCACCCTGCTCATGGCTGGGTCCCAGGTAAGCCGGGGGTAGCTTCTCGGACCCTGCCTCTGCTTAACCCACCTCATCCGGGCGTTTCTTTCCTCTGCAAATTCCCTGACATAAAAAATTGACTCGCTTCAGTCTTATGCCTCTAGGAGCCTAGTACCAGACAGACCAGCATAGACACAAACAAGCATTTATGCAACACTCGCTGCATGTCTTATTTCTTGGGGAGACAAAAGATGGATAAAACAGGCCCCTCTCTGCCAGCTCAGAAACCCTGGGGGAGACATGCATCTGGTTAACAGTGATACAGCATGAGAAGACCTTTTTTTTTTCTTTTCATGCAAAGAAAGTGCTATAGTGAGGGACCAAGAAATCGGAGTGATGAATTCTGAAAGATCCGAGGAAGAGTGGAGCAGAGGGTTGGAAAGCTTAGAAGAACTGTTGATGCTTAGAGGGTTGGAAGACTTTGAAGAACTGTTGGTGCTGAAACAGAGCCTTCATGAATAGTAGGATTGCACCAATCTTAGGAAAAGAGAAGCACTGCGATTAAAGATACAGAGTGATCTAACAGCTAAATGTATGCTGAGAAGAAAAGGGCTAAGATAAATTTCCCAGATTATGGAAGAGGTCTATGTCTCTCTGGCTAGGAGATCAGAGTAAGTAAAAGTTCTCCCATCTCTCTTGCATCTCTTTCATGTTTGTTTTTATTTCTTCTTTAGTTGTACAGATTGGACTTAATATTTTTTTGTCTTCTCTGTGTTTCTAACCTTGTCTCTAATGTTCAAGAAGAAAAATGGGTACTAATTTCTTCCATAGCATTAATGAGGAAATGTTGTGTGTTTTCAGGCCCCAGTGACATTTGAAGATATGGCCATGTATCTCACCAGGGAAGAATGGAGACCTCTGGATCCTACACAAAGGGACCTTTACAGGGATGTTATGCAGGAGAATTACGGAAATGTTGTGTCATTAGGTAAGTAAGCAATCTCTGTCTTTCTCCATGCTACAGTTTTGAGACTGTCAGAAATGTTTTAGCTCTTTTAGCATAACTTAGTTTTTGATTTCTAAAGCACTTAATTGGATATTGGCTTAGTTGAGTCAGGCGAATCCTTAAGTATGGGAACATCAGGATCATATTGTTTATAAATAATGTTCCCAGGGCTGGAGTGATGGCTTAGTGGTAGAGCGTTTGCCTTGCACGTGGACGGACCTCGGTTTGATCCCCAGAATTCCATATGATCCCCCAAGCCAGAAGTGATTTCTGAGTGGAGCCAGGAGCAACCCCTTAGTGTCGCTGGGTGTGCCCCCCCAAAAAATGTTCCTGTACATTTTATTAGGCTACCCCCCATGGTATTCAAGGGTTTACTCCTGGGTCTGTGCTAAGAAATTGCTCCTGACAGGTTTGGGGAACCATTGTGATGCCGGGGATCGAACCCGGGTTCATCCCACGTAGACCACATGCAAGGCAAACACCCTACCCACTGTGCTATCACTTCGACCCCATGTTTCTCTACATTTTAGAAGTCTTTTTATTTTTTGTTTGTTTGATTTTGGGGGGGGGCCCACATCCAGTGGTGCTCATAGTTTACTCCTGGTTTTGTGATGAGGAACTACTCCTGGTAGTGCACAAGAGACCATGCAGGATGCTGGGGATTGAACCCTGGTTCAATCCTTTCCTTGAATGCAAGGCAAGCACTTACCTGCTTTATATACTGTTTGTCTGGCCCCAGTCCCCAAGAAGTCTGGTTTCTTGTACCCTGAGTCATTTGCCATTCTCCAGCCTGTTTGTACAGATCACTGAGCAAACAGGTCTTACATAGTGGTGCTTGCCAGGATATAAATGCTCCTGTAAATGGTACCTTAACTAGAAGATGAGGGGGTTCTGACCCAGGTTCATGAAAAGGCAAAAGCTACTTTTCTATATTTGTTTAGGCTTTAGAACCCTAGTTTTGCCACAAGGCTTTGATTCACCTGAAGTTGGTACTTGTATAGAGATGTTTCAGAGTTGGTAATAGATTTTGAGTGTGTCAGCTGTTATTTTAGGAGAATCCTGATGTAAATGAGATAAAAAAAATTATCCAGAAAGGATTGCTTCTACCTTCCTTCCTTCCTTCCTTCCTTCCTTCCTTCCTTCCTTCCTTCCTTCCTTCCTTCCTTCCTTCCTTCCTTCCTTCCTTCCTTCCTTCCTTTTCTTTCTTTCTTTTATTTTTTTTTGTCACACCTGGTAGTGCTCAGGGGTTGCTCCTGGCTCCATGCTCAGAAAATCGCCCCTGGCAGGCACGGGGGACCATATGGGATGCTGGGATTCTAACCACCCTCCTTCTGCATGAAAGGCAAATGCCTTACCTCCATACTATCTCTCCAGCCCCTAGGATTGCTTGTTTCTTTTATGATCTTCAAACCTCTATTCTACCTTAGTGTTGACTGGCTTAAAATGTACAAGATATTCTTGCATTGTACAGGTTTTTTGTTTGTTTTGTTTTGTTTTTGAGTCACACCTGGCAGCGCTTAGGGGTTACTCCTGGCTCTACACTCAGAAATCACTCCTGGTGGGGGCCAGAGAGATAGCACAGCGGCGTTTGCCTTGCAAAAAGCCAACCCCGGACCTAAGGTGGTTGGTTCGAATCCCGGTGTCCCATATGGTCCCCCATGCCTGCCAGGAGCTATTTCTGAGCAGATAGCCAGGAGTAACCCCTGAGCACTGCCAGATATGGCCCAAAATCAAAAAAAAAAAAAAAAAAAAAAAAAGAAAGAAAAAAAGAAATCACTCCTGGCAGGCTCGGGGGACCAAATGGGATACCGGGATTCAAACCACCATAGTGCAAACGCACTACCTCCATGCTATCTCTCCAGCCCGGACTCTTTGTTAAGTTTTTTTTTTTTTTTTTTTTTGTGGTTTTTTTTTGGGGGGTCACACCCAGCAGTGCTCAGGGGTAACTCCTGGCTCCATGCTCAGAAATTGCTCCTGGCAGGCACGGGGGACCATATGGGACGCCGGGATTCGAACCGATGACCTCCTGCATGAAAGGCAAACACCTTACCTCCATGCTATCTCTCCGGCCCCTCTTTGTTAAGTTTTAATGTGACAACATGAATCAAAAAACTATACAATGGGGGCTGGAGAGATAGCATGGAGGTAAGGCCTTTGCTTTGCATGCAGAAGGACGATGGTTCGAATCCCGGTATCCCATATGGTCTCCCATGCCTGCCAGGGGTGATTTCTGAGTATAGAGCCTGGAGTAGCCCCTGAGCACTGCTGGGTGTGACCCAAAAACCAAAGATAGCATGGAGGTTGGGTGTTTGCCTTGCATGCAGAAGGATGATGATTCGAATCCCAGCATCCCATATGGTCCCCCGAGCCTGCCAGCAATTTCTGAGTGTAGAGTCAGGAGTAACCCCTGAGCGCTGCTGGGTGTGACCCAAAAATAAAGCCAAAGAAAACCTTAACAAAGTATCATATATATGATCATTGGTTACTCATTAGGATTAATCTCTTCCTTTCTAATTCTTTGTTTCTTTTCTTTTTTTCCCTCTCCTTTCCTGGTTATTTCCTTTCTTTATTTCATTTTTTTCTTTCCCATACCTGCTGGTGTTCAGGGATGACTCCCACTCAGGTGGGACTTGGGGGACTACATGGGATACAAGGGATCAAACTTGGATTGGCCTTGTGCAAAGCACATGCTTTGTACTTACTATCTTTCTAGCCCCAGGATTACTTCTTTTTTGGGGGAAATCTTTGTTCCTATGTCCTTTTCCAGAACAAAAAGTAACTAAAGAGGTTTAATTTTTTTTTTGGGTCACACCCGGCAGTGCTCAGGGATTACTCCTGGCTCTACACTCAGAACTCACTCCTGGCAGGCTCAGGGGATCATATAGGATGCTGGGATTCGAACCACCGTCCTTCTGCTTGCAAGGCAAATCCCCTGCCTTCATGCTATCTCTCCGTCCCTACTTTACTTTTCTTTTTTTTTTTTTAAAGTAAAATAGTTTTATTTAGGAGGGCCAAAGCGGTGGCACAGCAGTAGAGCGTTTGCCTTGCACATGGCTGACCTAGGACAGACTGTGGTTCGATCCCACAGCATCCCATACAGTCACCCAAGCCAGGAGTGATTTCTGAGCACATAGCCAGGGTTACCCCTAAGCATCACCGGGTGTGGCCTAAAAACCAAAAAAAGTTTTATTTAGGGAATGTGTATGTATGTGTGTGTGTACGAGAGAGAGAGAGAGAGAGAGAGAGAGAGAGAGAGAGAGAGAGAGAGAGAGAGAGAGAGAGAATTCAAAAGAGACTCAGCTTCAGAGAGGAAAGAACTAAGAGTATTTAATAACATACAAAAAAGGAATCACATATTTTGGGTTGAGATGTGAGTGACCACCTGAATGGGAGTACACCATGGGAACTTTCAGGGGTTTTGTTGTTATTGTTGTTGTTGTTGTTGTTTGGTTTTGGGCTACACCAGAGGTGCTCCTGACTTTGTGCTCAGAAATCGCTCCTGGCAAGCTCGGGGGACCCTATGGGATGCTCGGAATTGAATCTAGGTCAGCTGTGTGCAAGACAAATGTCTTATCCATTTTGACCACTTCTAGCTCTGCCACATACAAGACAAGTGCCCTACCTGCTGTACTACTTCTCTGACCCTGGATTTTCTTTTGAACTTAATTATTTGATTTCTTAAGTTTCTCAGATTCTTCCTTTAAAAAAAAAACAACAAAAAGTGAAGTTAGCAACCCATTTATATTGCAGTCTGTAATACAGATATTCCACTCAGTAATAAAAAAATGAGATGAGAGGCCGGAGAAATAGCATGGAGGTAAGGAATTTGCCTTGCATGCAGAAGGACAGTGGTTCGAATGCCAGCATCCCATATGGTTCCCTGAGCCTGCCAGGAGTAACACCTGAGTGATGCCGGGTGTGACCCAAAAAAACAAAAAACAAAAAAAAAAAAAAAAAAAGAAAGAAAGGAAGGAAGGAAGGAAGGAAGGAAGGAAGGAAGGAAGGAGGAAGGAAGAAAGGAAGGAAGGAAGGAAGGAAGGAAGGAAGGAAGAAAGGAAGGAAGGAAGGAAGGAAGGAAGGAAGGAAGGAAGGAAGGAAGGAAGGAAGGAAGGAAGGAAGGAAGGAAGGAAGAAAAATGAAAATCTTAGGTATAAATTTTTGTCTAGTTCAAGGAGTACTTATTAGAAAGATGAATGGGTGGGTGATGGAGAGAGATAATACAGTGGGCAAGGCAAGCATGACCCGGGTTCCTTCCCTGGCAATCCACATGGTTCTCCAAGCCTTCCAGGAGTGATCTATGAGCTCAGAACCAGGATTAAGCCCTGAGCACACTTGGGTGTGTCTCAGAAAACAAAAACAAGATTAAAGGATGGAAACATCATCATAGTAATAATATTATTTATATAAACATTTTAATAAGTAATATATTCTTCTTTCCTTTTTTTTTTTTTTTTTTTTTTTAGCCACAGCCTGTAGTACTCAGTCTGACTTTTGTCTCTGTGCACCTGGCAATTATTGGAGGGAATGTTTGCAGTGTACTATCTCTTTGGCCCACAAAATTATTATTGGAGAAGGTTAAATAATATTTTTAAGACATATATGTGATTCTGTTGATTGAATCCAGTGCCTCTTACATTCGAAGTATGCATTCTGCCACTGAGATTCATCCTCAGTCTTCCAAAGTCTTTTTTTTCTCTGTTTCTCTTTTATAAAAATATGGAACGCTTCTTGAATTTGCGTGTTATCCTTGAGCAGGGGCCATGCTAATCTTCTCTGTATTGTTCCAATTTTAGTATATATGCTGCCAAAGTGAGCACTCCCAAAGTCTTTTTTTCCTTAAGACTTTTTTGGTTTCTTTTAGTTTTAGAGCCACACTCAGTTGTGCTCTAAAATAAAAATAAGGGGCCTGCGAGATATCATGGAGGTAAGGTATTTGCCTTCCAAGCAGAAGGACGGTAGTTCAAATCCCCGCATCCCATATGGTCCCCCGTGCTTGCCAGGGGCTGTTTCTGAGCATAGAGCTAGGAGTAACCCCGGAGCGCTGCTGGGTGTGACCCCAAACCCAAAAATAAATGAATAAATAAAAATCCATGTGTTTGTGAAACAGTCTAGGCACCATGTTTTTTTTTTTTATGATGTTAATTCTTCCAATGCATGAGTAGGGTATATGCTTCTTTTTCCTTGTGTTCTCTTTCCTTAAAGTAATGTTTTTCTTGTTTGCTTTTTGTTTTTTTTGGGTCACACCCAGCAGTGCTCAGGAGTTACTCCTGGCTCAGGGGACCATATGGGATGCTGGGATTCAAACCACCGATCTTCTGCATGCAAGACAAATGCCCTACCACCATCCTATCTCTCTAGCCCCTTAAAGTAATGTTTTGTAGGGTTTTTTTTAATTTTATTTAAGAAAATGCAGGCTGGAGCAGTGGCTCAAGTGGTAGGGCATTTGCCTTGCATGCGCTAACCTAGGATGGACTGTGGTTTGATACCTGGGCATCCCATATGGTCCCCCAAGCCAAGAGCAGTTTCTTAGTTCATAGCCAGGAATAACCCCTGAGCATCTCTGGGTGTGGCCCAAAAACCAAAAGAAAATCACCACATAGTTACATAAATGATCATAATACATTTGTTTCAAGATAAGGGAAAGCAAAGTTATGGAGAAATATAGAAAGAGGGGCGAGGTGGGTGGGTTTAAAAAAAGAAATATAGAAAGAAAAATTAAAAAATAAAATGGAAGAGAAGAGGTGCCGGAACGATAGTGAAGCGGGGGCCGGAGAGTTGGCGCTAGGAGTCAGAGAGGTGGCACTAGAGGTAAGGTGTCTGCCTTGCAAGCACAAGGAAGGACCGAGGTTCAATCCCCTGGCATCCCATATGATCCCCCCCAAGCCAGGGGCTATTTCTGAGCGCTTAGCCAGGAGGAACCCCTGAGCATCAAACAGGTATGGCCCCCAAAAAACAAAAACAACAACAAAAAAATATAGTGCAGCAGTAGAGTGTTTGCATTGCAAGCGACTGACCGAGGACAGACTTGGGTTTAATCCCCAGCTTCCTATATGGTCCCCCAAGCTGGGAGCGATTTCTGAGCACATAGCCAGGAGTAACCCCTGAGCGTTACCGGGTGTGGCCCAAAAACCAAAACCAAAAATAAAAGGTAAAAGAAGAAAAAAAGAAGAAGAGAAAGCTCAGTAGCAAGTATATTTGTTTATATATAATATAAAATAATACAATAAAAACAGTGTAGGCATCATGTTGTTTATGTTTTTGTTTTTTTGGGCCACACCTAGTGACACTCAGGGGTTACTCCTAGCTATGCACTCAGAAATCGCTCCTGGCATGGAGGACCATATGGGACACCAAGGGATTGAACCACGGTCCATCCTAAGCTAACACAGGCAAAGCAGACATCTTACCCCTTGCGCCACTGCTCTGGCCCAGGCATCATGTTTCTAACCGCTTAGGCAGACAGGTCTGATGAAGCAGGGTAGCAGCGGAGAAATAATACCAAGCAGTCAGAAAAGATATTCCTTGGAGTTAGTCTGCTTTTTTCCTCATGGTTTTTCTCTGCCATGAGTCTCTTTCTGCCATGTGCTCATTCTGCTGAACTAAAAGTCAGACTTCTTTTTTTTGTTTTTGTTTTTGTTTTTGGGCCACACCCAGCGTTGTTCAGGGGTTACTCCTGGCTGTCTGCTCAGAAATAGCTCCTGGCAGTCATGGGGGACCATATGGGACACTGGGATTTGAACCGATTTGAACCAATCGGCTGCTTGCAAGGCAAACGCAGCTGTGCTATCTCTCCGGGCCCCAGACTTCTTTCTTTATTCAAACCAACCCCCTACCCCCGAGGGAGGAGGTCTAATAATGCAGGTGGGCTTTTACATCTTTTTTGTTTTTTTTTTTTTTGTTTGTTTTTGGGTCACACCCAGCTGTGCTCAAGGGTTACTCCTGGCTGTCTGCTCAGAAATAGCTCCTGGCGGGGCCGGGAAGGTGGCGCTAGAGGTAAGGTGTCTGCCTTACAAGCGCTAGCCAAGGAACAGACCGAGGTTCGATCCCCCGGGCGTCCCATATGGTCCCCCCAAGCCAGGGGTGATTTCTGAGCACATAGCCAGGAGTAACCCCTGAGCGTCAAACGGGTGTGGCCCAAAAAACAAACAAACAAACAAAAAAACAAACAAACAAAAAAAGAAATAGCTCCTGGCAGGCATGGGGGACCATATGGGACACTGAGATTCGAACCAACCACCTTTGGTCCTGGATCGGCTGCTTGCAAGGCAAACGCTGCTGTGCTATCTCTCCGGGCCCTGGGCTTTTACATCTTAAAGGAAGAAATTAGGGAAAAAAACGAAGTTTGGAGAAGGGTTCACCTTACATTTTTCCATCTTTTCTGTTTTAAACCAAACAAAACAAAATGAGAAAAGTTATAATACTTTTTGTTCAACTTTTCTCTGCCAGAGGCTGGAACCCCAGATCAGAACTCAAAGCATCAAAGTTTAAATTGTATACATCATTCTCAAAACAAAGCAGCCTTTTCTTTTATCACAACATAAACATTAGAACCTTTCTAAAAATATATAGTTTGAAAATAAGTTGCTAAACATTCTTATAATGAGCACTGTTAATAAGAGTCTATAGTATCCAAGTTCCTTTGTCATCAACTTCTGTGGACAAAGAGATTAGAATATTTTTGTAGACATAATTTGAGAATAAAATGCTACATAATATATACAATCAAGCATCATAGCAGTTGGGAAACATTCACTAGGATAGCTGAGAACTTTTAAAACTGTAACAACATTATGAATTTCACCAGAATTATGCAAACTAATATTAAACCACTAAAGTTACATACAAAATTGTGTTTGCAGTGGGGTATAAAAAAAACAATAAGATTCATACAAATAAAACAAATTTTAACCAGCAATATAGTGACAAAGCAAGTAAGGTCAAGAGATTAACCTGAGGGGCCGGGAAGGTGGCGCTAGAGGTAAAGTGTCTGCCTTGCAAGCGCTAGCGTAGGACGGACCACTGTTCGATCCCCCGGTGTCCCATATGGTCCCCCCAAGCCAGGGGTGATTTCTGAGCGCATAGCCAGGAGTAACCCCTGAGCATCAAACAGGTGTGGCCCAAAAAACCAAAAAAAAAAAAAAAAAAAGAGATTAACCTGAAATAAACTTAATTTTTTTTTTTGGAAATAACCTAGGTGCAAGAGGTTCTTAAAAGGAGTTTCTCCTCAGCCAAACTTCTACTGTGCTTGTATTCTCAATCTCCACCTTCTTCTCCTTCTATGTTAGGCTGCTGAAGTCATCTAAAATGGAAAGGCCTTCAGTTCCAGAGCCAGAATCTGGGTGGGGGGACCCACTCATCTGCCTGTTGCCGGCCCCCTTTCAATGGAGCTTTATTTTTGGTTTCTTTCCAATTATTTATCTCGATAAGGTCTGAAAGTTGGGGGGCCAAGGTCTTCACACAAAGTACCTTTGGTAGAAGAAAGGCCATGAATCTTGGCCTCTGGGAAGCCACTCAGAGTCTTCAGTTCTCTTCCCTTCACTGCCTGCTTCTGTCCCTCCTGAAGAGGCCTCCATCATGTTCAGAACAGGCACCATATGCGCCAATGTTTTGGTGATGGATTCTGCACTATCAGTCCAGTTCAAGAAGGCCATGATAAGCCACCAGAGGGTCAAGGCACTCACTTTCATTGGGTTCTTCTCGGGTCTCTGGTACTGTGTCAATGTTCAGGTACCAGTTGTAAATAAAAATAAAAATCCACATGTTGGTGAGACCACTCAGGCACTGTGTTTCTAACTCCTTAGGCAGACAGGTCTGAAAAAGCAGGGTAGTGGCAGAGAAACAATACTAGATAGTCAGAAAAGATATTCATTGGAGTTAGTCTGCTTTTTCCTCATGCCTTTTCTCTGCCATGAGTCTCTGTGCCAAGTGCTCATTCTTCCTAGCCTAAAGTCAGACTCCCTTCTTTATTCAAACCAATCCTCCCACCCCAAGGGGGAAAGTCTAGTAATCTAGGTTGGTCTTTATATCTCAAAGGAAGAGGTTAGGGAAAAGGAAGTTCGAGGAAGGGTTCACCTTAAGGTGCTCAGCGGTTATTTCTGGCTCTTTGCTCAGAAGACTTATGTGGTAGCAAGGATCTAATCTGGTCATCTACATTCAAGGCAAGTGCCTTACATGCTGTAATACATCTCTGACCCTATCTCAACACTGTCAAGAACCTTTAATGTGTTGTGAGTTCTAAGAAGATTATGTTATTTACAAAGAATGACATTACAAAAATTGTATTCATAGGCCCTCTTGTCACCTCTTTTTAAAGAGCATGCTAAGAAACACAACTTGGAAAAGCAGTACTTGTTTTATTGTAGATAGTGTTTGTATATTTCTTTTTAAGACTGTACTTAATAAGAACATTCTAGATGGTGTCCCCAAAACAATCCAAGAAAATCACTATGTGTGACTTGTGCTAGATAATTTAGTATTATCCCAGCATGGTTATTATTATTTACCTCTTATTACAGATTTTGAAATCAGAAGTGAAAATGATGCGAATCCAAAGCAAGAGCTTAATGAAGATGTAGAATTTGGGAGTACATCTGAAAGACCTGTTGACAATACTGAGGAAAATCCTGAAGGTGAAGAGGCCTTTGGAAATGGGGATAGAACCGAAAGACAGTGGGGAGATTTAACAGCAGAAGAGTGGGTAAACTATCCTCTCCAGCAAGTCACTGATCTTCTTGTCCACAAAGAAGTACACACAGGCATCCAGTACCATATATGTTCTCATTGTGGAAAGGCTTTCAGTCAAATCTCTGACCTTAATCGACATCAGAAAACTCACACTGGTGACAGACCCTATAAATGTTATGAATGTGGAAAGGGTTTCAGTCGAAGTTCACACCTTATTCAGCATCAGAGAACACACACCGGGGAAAGACCCTATGATTGTAATGAGTGTGGGAAAAGTTTTGGAAGAAGCTCTCACCTCATTCAGCACCAGACAATTCACACTGGAGAAAAGCCCCATAAATGTAATGAGTGTGGAAAAAGTTTCTGCCGGCTGTCTCATCTAATCCAGCATCAAAGAACCCACAGTGGGGAGAAACCCTACGAGTGTGAGGAGTGTGGGAAAAGCTTCAGCCGGAGCTCTCACTTAGCTCAACATCAAAGGACCCACACAGGTGAGAAACCTTACGAATGTAATGAGTGTGGGAGAGGCTTCAGTGAAAGATCTGATCTCATCAAACATTATCGAGTTCATACTGGTGAGAGGCCCTACAAGTGTGATGAGTGTGGAAAAAATTTCAGTCAAAACTCTGATCTTGTGCGCCATCGCAGAGCCCACACGGGAGAAAAGCCATATCACTGTAATGAGTGTGGGGAGAATTTTAGTCGCATTTCACACTTGGTTCAGCACCAGAGAACTCACACTGGGGAAAAGCCATATGAATGTAATGCTTGTGGGAAAAGCTTTAGCCGAAGCTCTCATCTCATTACACACCAGAAAATTCACACTGGAGAGAAGCCCTATGAGTGCAATGAGTGTTGGCGAAGCTTTGGTGAAAGGTCAGACCTAATTAAACACCAGAGAACTCATACTGGAGAGAAGCCCTATGAATGTGTGCAGTGTGGAAAAGGTTTCACCCAAAGTTCCAACCTCATCACACATCAGCGAGTTCATACAGGAGAGAAACCTTATGAATGTACTGAATGTGAGAAGAGTTTCAGCCGAAGCTCAGCTCTTATTAAACATAAGAGAGTTCACACAGATTGAATCTTATAATGATGATGACTGGGAATGATTCCTTTGAAGGTACAACTTTATTTGATATCAAAGAACTCTTGCAACTGAGCTGTTCTTTTACCATATTCAGTTTTCTGGTTATGTACCACAGTTTAAATCATCAAAGAAAAGAAGCCATTTGAAGTTTTAATCCACAGCTTTGGAAATGGTATCCTCACCTCTAAACCAGTACTTTTTTTTTGGCAGGGGGGTTTGGGCCACAACCCGGTGATGCTCAGGGGTTACTCCTGGCTTGGGGGATCATATGGGACGGCGGGGATCGACCCAAGGTCCATCCTGGATCAGCTGCATGCAAAGCAAATGCCCTACCGCTACACTGTTGCTCTAGGCCCTACACCAGACCTTTTTATTCATTCAGTATTGACCAATTACTTCATCAAAATCAACCTCATTTGTAACTGGAAGTCTGAAGATCAGGCAATAAACACTAATAAATGCTCTGGCTAGAAATGGAGTAAACCTTTAAAAATTGTTTCTCTCATCCTTGCCCAAAGAACTGTGCTAGGGAAAATGTTCAGATATAATAGGGTGGTCACAGCTGTCTTCCAGAGGGTGTCTGAATTGCCACACCTATTCACTCACCATAGTACTGGGCACATACATCTTCAAAGAGCTTTTTCCTTGAAATGTTTATGCATCTATATATTTCCACATTTCTGAGAGCAGGAGTCTGCACAGTGAAGGCAATGATCATAATTTTTCTCCTCATTGTTTCTAATTATTCTTATAAGGTTTACATCTTTGTGAAAGCTAACTGAAGATACAAATTGAATGGAAAAAGGAGTCACAGGCTTGGGGACCAAGGACTCGTCAAGATGGTGATCTCTTTAGCAAGAGATGCCCACTATAGTCATTTTTATTAGTTGAAAATTATTAATTTTCTTTGGGGATTACTTAAGGGAAATATCTCCAAGGAAATGTAGGACCATAAATGATAATAGAATGTAAGAAGCAAGTAGTATTGACACTTCAAGGAAGAAAGCACCGAGTCCCTTCCCAAGGAAAGCTGGTCTTGTCTGTGTTATTTCCCCTTATCTGTTACAGTGACCAATTCTTATACTGCTAACTCTAGATTTGATAAGGGCCACATTCCAGTGTTTATCGTAGCGTGCATAAGAGCATGTGTATGTACAGTAAAATGTGTATTTCTATGGCTTATTCTAATAAGTATTGAATTCACACTGAATTAGCATGTTCTTGGGTGATGTTAATCGTGACAGAACTTTAAGCATAACTCTAGTGGGAGTAATGTCATTTTTTCATTTTTACAAAAAATAAACACTAGTACTCTGGTGTGTACTCTCCTGTAAAATCTGTCTTTATACAGAAATAAGCACTTATTTATTGTCTCAGTCAATTGTGGGAGATAATGACTGGACAGATTGTTTGTCTAGTTCTCAAACTGAATTCTTTTCTTTTCGTCTAACTAAAAGGAATTAATAAATTTAAGTAGGATATATTTTCATCCCCAGCCTAAAGAGGGTAAAATAGGAGTTGACCCAATTTAAGCTCAGTCATGTCAGTTCTTTTTCTCTCAGCCTGAATTAAAACATGTCCCAAATGTTGTTGTTTATCTAAGAATGTGGGAGTGGAGTGGTAGGGGATTGATACCCAGGAAATGGGATTGGAGTAAGAAAAAATTTTGAGAGTATCTCAAGTTATTTCTACTGTGTGTTATAGTGACAATTGTAACATTTGTAAAATATTTTTGCCATAACTTTGTTAAACTTGGTGTTATGGAAACCAGTGAGTGATTTCTCTTGGGTGGTGTTCTATAATAAGTTTTTATGATCCACAGCTATGTGGAGAGACTGCATCTTTTGCAAAAGACATAACCTCAAAATTAACAAAATGAAAACTCCACTATGGAAGTCTTTCTGTATTGTCGCTTCTGTTTAAAAAACAGACTTGAGCGGGGAGCATATTTTTTATTTCTATGTAAAATCCAGAAGATTATGGGTTTTCATAGTTTGTTTTATGACTAACTTGTTCTTGATAACTAAACTCAAAAATTTGCTTTTCATGCTCATTGTTGTTATTGTTTATGGTTTTAATGAATATCAGATTTATTCTCCCCCTCCATTTCGGGAATCACTCAACATGAGCTTTGGTGTGGCTATAAAAGACAGTATTTCTGTGACTTACTGCATTCCTACCCCTCTTTCCTATTCTTCCCATCAATATGTTCCTGCTGCTACTTTTTTGGCTTCTAAGTGCTCCTGGTATCTTTCCATACTTATATACTTCATCCTGGAAATTAAAAGGGTAAGTAAGCATCAGAGCAGCTCTTGTTTCCTGTGCCAACTGCTTCCCATTGGCTGTATTGAACTTGGTGTAGACTGCTGGCTAATGGATTGTGCATGTGCTCTGCTCCCAAGTATCTTGCTGTTTCTGCACCTTCAGAAACCTTCTGTTTCCGTTATCCTTAACACTTTGTGCCTGTTTCCTATGGTTGTAGAGAATGAGTGAACAAGTAAGAACATATAGCAGTTTTCTTTATCATATTGGTCACAATTACCTAGTGTCTATCTCCATCTGTATTATTCTCGCTATATTCTACAATTAAAAGTGTACTTTTTAAAAGCAGAAATCGGAGAATTATTTTTAGTAATTCAGCACCAATTCAAAAGTGAATTTTTTCAGATTGATTAAAATTGAGCATAATTATAAAAAATTGACATATTTGTTCAGATGTTAAAACATTGATGAGTACTCTAGATTTAGCTTTATTTAAAGAAGCTGCAAAAACTTGGAGGTTTCCTGTGAAAATTAGGCTGATGGCAAAGCAACAGGAAGATAAATGATATGTAGTAGTAAATACTTTTGGAAAAGAAAAAGGAACAATGAGGAAATTTGGTTGCTTTAAAGAGATTTTTTATATCTATTAAGAATGCAAAAAAATGCAAAAATAGGAGCAGGCAAGATATTAAAGTGGGTAGGGTTTTTACCCAGCATCCTATATGGAACATAGGAGCACCACAAGGAGTAATTCTTGAGACCAGAGCCAGGAATAATTCCTGAGCATTGCTGGGTGTAGCCCAAAAATAAAAACAATAACAACAAAAGGATACAAAAATTTTTTACTGAACTGATACTGTGATCCTAAAACAGAGGTATCTCTTAGAATAAGCTGTTAATTTATGACTCAATTGCACAGTCTGCCAAAAGCAGTGATTGTTATACCATGGCGTGCTCAGTTTTCATATTACTTAAGAGTAATTTTCTCTTATAAAAACTAATTTATTTTAATGGAGGACCAGTCTAGACAGAGGTAGGGTGTGGAAGTCTTTTAAATTGGAAAGACGTACAAATGAGAAAGAGAAATGTAGTTAACCCTGTAGCCAAACTTGAAAAATATTTTTATCAGAACATATATATCTGTTTTATTAAAAACAATAGAATTTTATTGTGTAGAACAAGTATTTGATGCTAGTGCCTTTCACATGTAAGCCATATTCAGTAGAACTGAGCCACATTCCTGGTAAGTCAAAACGTATTTCAAAACACTTTTCCTACTTGTTCAGCATTTTAAAAATTCTGGTAAGAAAGTTAAATAAATTAACGATAGAAGGGCCAGAGCAATAGTACAGCTGTAGGGTGTTTGCCTTGCACATAGCAGACCCAGGATGAACCTGGGTTTGATCCCCAGCATCCATATGGTTCCCCAAGCCAGGAGTGATTTCTGAGTGCCTAGCCAGGAGTAACCTTGAGCATCACCGGGTGTGGCCCCAAAAACAATAAATAAATAAACAAACAAACGATAGAGAAAGGTAACTCACAACACCCCAGAACAGTGGTGGACAACCTTTTTTTTTTTTTTTTAACTGAGCCAAATCTCGCCAAAACCACGATTGAAATTTATTTTGAGAACCACACAGGGTGCGCGCACTGACAGAGTCTAGGAGTCCTGACTCCTGAAGCGGCAGCCCAGAACACAGAAGAGCCGCTTTAAAAAGTGTAAAGAGCCGCATGTGGCTCGCAAGCCGTGGGTTGCCGACCACTACCCCAGAGTATTTATATGTTAATATCACCATTATTGTTATTATCATCATCATTATTATGACCTGTTTTTCTTCTTTGTGAGTATTTGTGTGATTAGCAGTTGGTTTGAGATCTGCTTCCAACACTGTAGGATCACATTGACTTCCCTGATGAGATAAATTGTTAAATGGGTTCTTTGTGTTTCAAATCTTTGTTTTTCAGATGTTAGTGTTTTGCAGAAAAGGTGTTCCTATACCCTGGGAGAAATGAACTCTTTGAAGCATTGGTTAGATACCCATCTCTAAAGCCGAGTAGGACCCTGATTATTTATTGAGGACTTCAAGACTAAAAGGTTATTAGTGAGTGAAAAGCAATTGAGGAATGAATCTAATAGAAGAAAGTTACCCTGTAATGGACTCAAATGGTTTCAGTTACTCCTATTGTATTATGTTTTCTTCATGTTCCAACTTAAAATGATTAAATACTAGTGGATTAATGGAGAACAAAAGTGGTTTTTACTTTAAAGAGAAATTGACTGTGTTAAAATATGACTGATTTTAACACAACCCTAGCAACTGCTTTGTTGACATCTTCACTTGGAAATTGTCGGGGTACCTTATATCAAATCTCATACTGAATGTACTCTATCTTTAACCACATTCCATCTCTCTTCTCTTTTTTTTCTAAATCAGTCGTTGCCTAGTTATCTAAGCTAGAGCTTAGATATCATATTGACAATTGCTCTTTCAATCATATATTGGTTAAATCATGACCATACCACCCCTAAATCTCTCAAATCCACCGACCTAGTTCTTTCTATTGCCAACACTTAATATAAAGCATGGGCAAGTTACTTAGCTTTACTGTTTCTTGAATATCCTGCCAATAAACTGCAGACAATTAAACTTCGATAAAGTAATTGTAAAGTTTAAATGAGATGATGGGATTAAAAAACTTATTACACAGACCATCAAGCTGAATCTTGCTTACTAACATCCCTCAAATGAGTCATTGCTTTCTTTTTCTTTATTTTTGTTTTGCTTTGCTTGTTTGGGGGCCACATCCAGTGGTACTCATGGCTAACTCCCAGCTCTGCACTCAGGAATTAGTCCCTGTGGGGCTTAGAGCACCAAAGGGGAAGCCGGGAATAGAGCTGAGGTCAGCCACAATTCTTACCACTGAACTACCTTTCCAGCTTCTACTTTTTCTATTTTCAACAACCTTCAATCTGTTTTTCCTTGCTGCAGTTAGCATGATCTTATTGAACAAATCCTTTCATACTACTTACCTGTATAAAAAACCTTATTTGGGGGCCAGAGAGATAGCATGGAGGTAGGTCATTTGCCTTGCATGCAGAAGAATGGTGGTTCGAATCCCAGCATCCCATATGGTCACCTGAGCCTGCCACGAGCAATTTCTGAGTGTAGAGCCAGGAATAACCCCTGAGCACTGCCTGAGCGCCTGCCTGAGGTCGGGTGTGACCCAAACAAACAAACAAAAACCTTATTTGGGGCCAGAGCAATAATACAGCGAGTAGGGCATTTGCCTTGCATATGGCTAACCTAGGTTCACTCCCCAGCATTCCCATATGTTTGATTCCCTGAACCTGCCAGAAGTAACTCCTGAGCACCAGTGGGTGTGGCCCAGAAACAAAAACTAGCACCTCATTCTTCCCATTTCCAGCATCAAATGTCTTCAGTGTAATGAATAGGTTATATATCAGGGGTGGGGAACACGGGGCTCTCGAGCCGCATGCGGCTCCCGGCCGAAATGAATGCGGCTCTTTGCCTCTTCTCATGATTTTGTATACTGTGGCTCTTTGCCAAGTTTGGATTTTGTTCTGCTGCTTCTGAGGAGGGACCTCTGAGGAGAGATCTCGAGCGCGGAGTCCCGCCATACCCCAGGCTGCGTCACCCCATCTCCCGTCCCTTGAAAACAACTGCACGGGCCAGCGAGCCGGGACCCGTTTGTCACATGTTGGGTCACCTCTTGCCGTTAGTTCTTAGTGTGGAGGACGCAGCACACCCTCACCATCACTGCAGGATTTTTACCCTCATTGAAAATGGCAAAATGCAATATGTGTTTAATAGATTATTGTTAAAATTATATGCTTTTGTGTGAGTGTTTGTCTGTTTTGGCAGATCACTGCGTGGTGTGGTTCTCTGACTCACACAGTTTAAAATTTTGGCTCTTTGTGTCAAACTTGTTCGCCACTCCTGTTATATATGATCTTCTGCTGGCTTCCTTGTCTTCCTTTTCTGCTTTCCCTCTCCAAACTGCATCTCTTTCTTGTCACTTTGTTTGCTAATAACTCATCCTTTACGTTGCATACCTATTTTGGTGTGGGACAACAACCAATAGTATTCAGGCTTACTCCTGGTTCTACACTTAGGGATCATTACTAGTGGTACTTGAGGACCATATGGGGTGCCAGGATGGATCTCAGCTGTGTGCAAGGCAAACACCCTACCCTCTATATTATCACTCTGGTCCCTTACACCTCAATTATTCTAAGAAAACTTGTGCTTCCACCCGGGCCAGGTGTTCTTTTTTTAGTGTTTCCTAGGTTTTCCAAATCAGAACACTTTATCCCTGCTTTGTAATTGCCTATTTACCTTTTCTTTTTCTCTGTTAGACTTTGATACCCTTGAGAAGTCCTATTTGTTGCTCACCATTGTATCTTTAGCCCCTAGCAAAGATTTTACTTACAGTAAGCAGACAAGTATTTCTTGAATGAGAGGAGACAATAATCTTTATTCCCTTCAGCAAACTTGGAGACTTGTTTCTGATTTTTCAATACAAGCTACTCATAAAATAACTATAGAAATTCTGCCTCTGTGTCTTGGGACCTTAGAAAAAGAAAGTTCTCTGAGTTAATAAGATACCACTCCTCTACCCTCAGGTAAGACACCCATCTCAACTGCTCTTATAATTAAAGAATAATTGTCTTTGGAGATTTATTGTGAAAAGGGGTTCCTCAACTTTTTCCACTTATGACCCCTCTCATCTGAGAAACTTTTTTTTTTTTGGTTTTTGGGTCACACCCGGCAGCGCTCAGGGGTTACTCCTGGCTCTGTGCTCAGAAATCGCTCCTGGCAGGCTCAGGGAACAATAGGGGATGCCAGGATTCGAACCTCCGTCCTTCTGCATGAAAGGCAAATGTCCTACCTCCATGCTATCTCTCTGGCCCCAATCTGAGAAACTTTTGCATAAAACCAAATATATATTAAAGAATAACAAATATTTACTGATAATAAGTCAAGACATTTATTTTTAAATTAAAAAAACTTTATAACACCATATGGGAATATAACCACAGTTTGAAAAATTAAGATCAATTTTATTTATTTTGGGCCGGAAAGATAGTATGGAGGTAAAGCGTTTGCCTTTCATGCAGAGGGATGGTGGTTTGAATCCTGGCATCCCATATGGTCCCCTGTGCCTGCCAGGGGCGATTTCTGAGTGTAGAGCCAGGAGTAACCCCTGAGCGCTGCCGGGTGTGACCCAACCCCCCCAAAAAAGATCTATTTTATTTATTTATTTATTTATTTTTGATTTTTGGTTCACACCCGGCTGTGCTCAGGGGTTACTCTTGGCTATCTGCTCAGAAAAAGCTCCTGGCAGGCACGGGGGACCATATGGGATGCCGGGATTTGAACAAACCACCTTAGGTCCTGGGTCAGCTGATTGCAAGGAAAACACCTCTGTGCTATGTCTCCTGCCCCTTATTTTATTTTATTTTATTTTTAATTTATTTTTGTGGGTCACACCCAGTGGCATTCAGGACATACTCCTGGCTCTGCAGTCAGGTATCACTCCTGGTGGCTCAGGGGACCTGGCTGTGCAAGGCAAGTGTCCTGCACACTCTACTGATGCTCTGCCCCCAAAATCCTTTTGCTCAATCAAAACTCAGTACAGGAAGTTTGGGCAGAATTCTAAACTCCCTTTTTTCAGTTTGACATTCAGTCTCTGAATTCTCCATGCCAAGCACATAAATTAATTGTTAATTTTGGGTGGGGGGAGACATCTAGATTTTTTTTGCAAATCTAATGAAAAATTTGGATCTTTCATTCTTTTTTTTTGGGGGGGGGGGTCACACCCGGCAGTGCTCAGGGGTTACTCCTGGTTCTACGCTCAGAAATCGCTCCTGGCAGGCTTGGAGGACCATATAGGATGCCAGGATTCAAACCACCGTGCTTCTGCATAGAAGGCAAACACCCTACCTCCATGTTCTTTTTCTGACCCCTAGATCTCCCCCCCCCCCCGCCAGATCTTTTATTCTTACTGAGTTTTGAGACATCCTTACATATTTTGGATATAAGTTATGTATCAGATACATGATCTGCAATATTGCAGTCTTTGACTTGTTTTCCTTTCTTTTTTTTTTTTCTTTTTTAGTTTTTGGGCCACACCCTGCGTTGCTCAGGGGTTACTCCTGGCTGTAAGCTCAGAAATAGCTCCTGGCAGTCATGGGGGACCATATGGGACACTGGGATTCGAACCAACCACCTTTGGTCCTAGATTGGCTGCTTGCAAGGCAAACACCGCTGTGCTATCTCTCCGGGCCCTGACTTATCTTTCAATCCACTTTTTTTTTTGGGGGGGGGGTCACACCCAGCAGTGCTCAGGTGTTACTCCTGGCTCTACATTCAGAAATCGCTCCTGGCAGGCTCGGGGGACCACATGGAATGCTGGGATTTGAACCACCATCTTTCTGTATGCAAGGCAAACGCCTTACCTCCATGCTATCTCTCCGGCTCCCGTCTTTTAATTCTTTTTATTTTTCTTGAAGATAATTTATTATTATTGTGTCAGCAAGCCAAGTACAGGTTCCAGTTTTATTGAGTCAGCAAGCCAAGTATAGCTTCTAGAAGAGGAAACAATGATTGAACCAAGACATTCCCATCACATTAAACCAAGACATTCCCATCACATTCCCATTCGTTTCTGCACCTTGTGTGTGCAATATGCTGCACCCTGTCAGCACATATGAGCACATGCGCATCTCGTGGGATTCCTTACAGACCGAGCTTCGTTCTTCTCCAGTGCCGCCTCTTGGATTTGTACCTGATCTTATTACCAGTTTTCATCCGAATCCATTGAGGAATGGGCTGCTTCTGCTTTTTGTTTCTTGGCCAGGAACTGCTTGATCCTAAACGTCTTGTGGGAAGACGTGGCGAACACCGGCCACGTTTGCACAGCGGCGATGGTGGAGAAAAGGAGAGAAAAAGCTAATTCCTTCCTTCCTTCCTTCCTTCCTTCCTTCCTTCCTTCCTTCCTTCCTTCCTTCCTTCCTTCCTTCCTTCCTTCCTTCCTTCCTTCCTTCCTTCCTTCCTTCTTCCTTCCTTCCTTCCTTCCTTCCTTCCTTCCTTCCTTCCTTCCTTCCTTCCTTCTTCCCTCCCTCCCTCCCTCCCTCCTTCCCTCCTTCCCTCCTTCCCTCCTTCCCTCCTTCCTTCCTTCCTTCCTTCCTTCCTTCCTTCCTTCCTTCCTTCCTTCCTTCCTTCCTTCCTTCCTTCCTTCCTTCCTTCCTTCCTTCCTTCCTTCCTTCCTTCCTTCCCTCCCTCCCTCCCTTCCTCCCTCCCTCCCTTCCTTCCTTCCGTCCTTCTTTATTGGTTTTTGGGCCACACCCGGCAGCGTTCAGGGGTTACTCCTGGCTCTGCGCTCAGAAGTCACTCCTGGCAGGCTCGGGGGGACCATATGGAATGCCGAAATTCGAACCACCGTCCTTCTGCATGCAAGGCAAATGCCTTACCTCCATGCTATCTCTCTGGCCCAGTAAAAGCTAATTCTTAATGGTATTTCAAAGAGTCAAATTTTAAGTTTTTGATACATGTAAACTTTCTCCTTTTTTTTGGTGGTGGGAGCATACCCAGTGGTGCTTTGGGGACTACTTCGGGCTTTTTGCTTATGGATAACTCCTGTTGATCCTCAGGGAACCATATATGGTGCTGTATATAAAGCATGGGCTCTAATCTATTGAGCTATTTTTCTGGCCCTATGAATTTTAATTTTATAAAGTGGAATTGTTTCCCAAACTGTTACTTTCCTGAATGTTTAGTTTATTAAAGTGCTTTATTTGGGGGCCGAAGAGATAGCACAGCAGTAGGGTGTTTGCCTTGCATGCAGCCAACCAAGGACGGATGGTGGTTCAATTCCCGGCATGCCATAAGGTTCCCAAGTCTGCCAGAAGCGATTTCTGAGCACAGAGCCAGGACTAACCCCTGAGTGCCACCTGGTGGGTCCCCCCCCAAATAAAATAAAAAAGAAATAAAGTTCTTTATTTTAAAACCAACCTCCCTTTCTTCCTTCTTCCTTCCTTTCTCTTTCTCACCCTCCCTCCCTTCCCTTCATCCTCTCCTTCCCTCTCTCTCCTTTCCTTTTTTCTCTCTCCTTCCATCCCTTCCTCCCTTCTTCCCCTCTCCTCCCTTCCTCCCTCCCTCACCTTCTTCTTTTTTTTTTTTTTTTTTTTGGTTTTTGGGCCACATCCGTTTGACGCTCAGGGGTTACTCCTGGCTATGTGCTCAGAAATTGCCCCTGGCTTGGGGGGACCATATGGGACACTGGGGGATTGAACCACGGTCCGTCCTACGCTAGCGCTTGCAAGGCAGACAACTTACCTCTAGCGCCATCTTCCCGGCCCCTCATTGTACTATTTCTTCAATCTCCATTGATAGCTTTTGAGTTGTGAAAATTAAATATTTGAGAATGGTGAGATATCACATTGAGTAGGTGCTTTGCCTTGCATGTGGCCGTACCCCTTGAGTACTGCTTCAATAATCACTGAGCATAGAGCGAGGAGTAATCATTGAGCACTGCCTGGTGTGGCTTACCACCCAAATAAAAATTTGAAAAAAATTAAAAAAACATAAGTCTTTAAGGAAGAAGGGAAAGGAAAGGGAAGGAAGGAAGGAAGGAAGGAAGGAAGGAAGGAAGGAAGGAAGGAAGGAAGGAAGAATGTGAGCTGGAGAGATAGTACAGCAGGTAGGGGGCTTGCCTTGCTTGCAACTAACCTGTTAGTAACCCGAACCAGTCAGAAGTGATTCCTGAGTGTGGAATTAGGAGTAACCCTTCAGTCAGGAGTAATCAGGAGTAACCCCTGGGGTGTGAACCCAAAACCAAAAAGTAGGGAAGAACCATGCCATTTATTTGATTTTTGGTTATTTTGTTTTTTTTTGTTTTTTTTTTTTTTTTGGTTTTTGGGTCACACCCAGCAGTGCTCAGGGGTTATTCCTGGCTCCAGGCTCAGAAATTGCTCCTGGCAGGCACAGGGGACCATATGGGGTGCCGGGATTCAAACTGATGACCTCCTGCATGAAAGGCAAACGCCTTACCTCCATGCTATCTCTCCAGCCCCCCGATTTTTGGTTATTTTGGTCACAACTTGGAATGCTCACAGGTTACTCCTGGCTCTATACTCAGTAATCACTCCTGACTTGCTGGGGATAGAATGTGGGTTAGCCATGTGCAGAGCAAGTATCCTACCTGATGTGCTATCAATACAGTCTTAGAACCATGCTTTTTGAACTTGAGCTTAATTACAAAATTCTATTAAGTTTTTGTGTTTTAGCCCAGTACTGCCATTAGATTGGGGGAGTAGGGTCTCCTCTCTCAGTCCTACCCTTTAAAATTTTTATTTACTTTGTTAATGTTATCATTTATGGGGTTTTTGTTTATTTTTGGGGCCACACCCATCAGTACTCAAGACTTTCTCCTGACTCTATGCTAAGGGATCACTCCTGGAGACTTGGGCTCAAACTTGGGTCAGCCATTTGCAACAATTTGTACCTACCATTTGAACCATCTCTCCAGCCTCATTTGGTTTCTGAGCCTCATTCTTGGCATCAGAAGCCAAGCACTTGATGGTTTTTAAAGCATTGCTTGGGTATAGCCCTCTGAGCCCCAAAATTTCACTGAGCTAGTCCTGATAGTCTCTGGCACCTCTGAGCTTGAACACAGAAACTTTTTTTTTTTTTTTTTTTGGTTTTTGGGCCACACCCGGCGGTGCTCAGGGGTTACTCCTGGCTGTCTGCTCAGAAATAGCTCCTGGCAGGCATGGGGGACCATATGGGACACCGGGATTCGAACCAACCACCTTTGGTGCTGGATCAGCTGCTTGCAAGGCAAACGCTGCTGTGCTATCTCTCTGGGCCCGAACACAGAAACTTTTAAGTCTACACAACTGGACTTATTGTCATCAAGGGGTAGTGCTTGGGTTCTCTGAACATTGCTTGAGACTCTCAACCCCTAACCCTTCCCAGAAAATTTTGTTACAGGGCAAAGAACATAGCAGATAGGGCTGGAAGAATAGCACAGTAATAGGGAGTTTGCCTTGCATGGAACTGACCCGTGTTTTATCCCTGGCATTCCATATTATTCCAGGAGTGATTCCTGAGTGCAGAGCCAGGAGTTATCCCTGAGCAAAATATGAACAAAAAAAGAACATGGCACATTTCAGATGTATAAACCAAACATAGCAAAGTTGCATAAAGCAGTGTTATATTTCAAACTTTGAAAATGGAAAGGCTGTGTAAGTCTAATGTATTATTACTACTATTAGTGAAAAAAGGATCTTAGAATTTTTTTTGTTTTGTTTTTTGGGCCACACCCGGCGGTGCTCAGGGGTTACTTCTGGCTATCTGCTCAGAAATAGCTCCTGGCAGGCACGGGGGATCATATGGGACACCGGGATTCAAACCAACCACCTTTGGTCCTGGATCGGCTGCTTGCAAGGCAAACGCCGCTGTGCTATCTCTCCGGGCCCAGGATCTTGGATTTTTAAACTTAGCTGAATAAAAATTTAGTAATGTGCAAATAGTTTCTTTAAATATTTAAAATAAAAATCCAAAACTAAATATATATGACATATATAAGTCCTGACACTACAGTGATTCACAAGATTCAGAGTCCCTATTGAATCTGGTTTGCAGAATAATATATTTAGCTTGTATATATACTTTGTGTAATGTACACACATATAATATGGAATATATACCTTAATATTTACTGAATTGGGCTGGAGAGATAGCACCAGTAGGGTGTTTGCCTTGCATACTGCTGAATTGAGTTCAATGCCCAGAATCCCAATGGTCCCCTGAGTCTGCCAGGGGTAACCCCTAAATGCCACCGGGTGTGGCCTAAAACAAAATCATTTTACTGTATTGGGGCCAGAGAGATAGTACAGCAGGTAGTACACTTCCTTTGCACTCAGCTAACTTGAATTTGATTCCAGGAACCCTATATGGTCCTGAGTCTTACCTATATTATCTCTGAGCATAGAATAACTATGCTAGTAACTCCTAGCATAGAGCTAGAAGTAAGCCCTGAGCACATCCAAGTGTGATCTCCTCCTGTGTATATGCACTTACATATGAAAGCATGTGTTTGTGTGTTTGGATTTGGAGCTGGAGAGTGTACAGTAAGTAAGACACTAGTTTTGTATGGACTCCAACCTTCATTGGATTCCTGGAAACTACATATGGTTCTCTGAGCACTACCAGGAGTGATCCCTGAACACAGAATAACCCCTGAGCATAGCTGGGTATAGCCCAAAACAAACAGAAAATGCAAATCTGGGTTTTGATTAAAGTTTAGAGTAACTTTTTTGTTTGTTTTGAGCCACAACCAGCTTTGTTCAGTAATTCCTAACTCTGCATGCAGGAATCATTCCTGGCAGCTTTGGGGGACCATATGGGATGCTGGGAATTGAACCCTGGGTTAGCTGCTTACAAGGTAGTACTATCACTCCAGCTCCTAGAATAACACTTTTATTAAATATTTACACCATATTTATCTTCTGACTGCCTATAGAGAAATCTTAAAAATAATTAAAACTCATTGGACCAGGTATTATATTCAATAGTTTCCTAGAATTTGTTTTAAAGAATGTAGCAACTACTTTCTGTGATGGTTCATTTAAATTACTATAGATTTCATTATTAATAGGTAGATGTTAGCAGAGAATCCTACTGTTGCCAAGTAGAAGTCTGTGTTCAATTCCATCATGAGACTATGGACTCATAACTTTTGTTGTTGTTTTATTGTTTTTGAATCACACACCCAGCAATGCTCAGGTATTACTCCTGGCTTTGAATTCAGGAATCATTCCTGGCGGTCTTCAGGAAGTCATATGGGATGCTGGGGATTAAATCCATGTTGGGCCATGTGCAAGGCAAGTATCTTACTTATTGTACTATCTCTCCAGCACCAGCATTCATAACTTCTGTTTTGCTTTTTTTTTTTTTTTTTGTGGTTTTTGGGTCACACCCGGCAGTGCTCAGGGGAAACCCCTGGCTCCATGCTCAGAAATTGCACCTGGCAGGCACGGGGGACCATATGGAAAGCCGGATTCGAACTGATGACCTTCTGCATGAAAGGCAAACGCCTTACCTCTATGCTATCTCTCCAGCCCCCATTCATAACTTCTGAAATGAATTTAATAATCCTAACGTGATATGCCAATTGTTATGCCTTATACCAAGCAACTTGAAAGTTGTTTCTTGGTTTCTTGTTTTGAAAGAACACACTTTTCTATCTTTCTTTTTCACTTTTTCCATAATCCTTAAATAAAATCCAAGGTCAGAATTTATGAGAGAAAATGACAAAAACAGGAGAGGAATAATGGATAGTAGAGCGTATCATTTGCTTGCCTTGTTCTTGGCCCACTTAGATTTGATTCCTGGTATCCTATATGGTCCCCTGTGTACTGCCAGGAGTGATCTCTGAGTGCAGAGCTAGTTGTAATTCCTGGTTACCTCAGAGTGTACCCTTCCCCCCAAAGGACAAAAATAATGTCTTAATCAGAGACAACAAATACTAGGTATGGAAGTATGACTTAAAAACAAGTATGTTGGGGCCAGAGCGATTTCACAGTGGTAGGGCATTTGCCTTGCATGCAGCCGACCCAGGACGAATGGTGATTAGAATCCCAGCATCCCATATGGTCCCCTGAGCCTGTAGGAACAATTTCTGAGTGAAGAGTCAGGAATAACCCCTGAGAACCACCAGCGCTGGGTGTGACCCAAAAACAAAAAAACAAATGCAAATTTGTTTAAGGCCAGAGAAATAGCTCAAATGATAGAGCATATACCTAGCATTCACATAGCATTATTTTTTGTTTGTTTGTTTTGTTTTTGGTCACACCCAGCAGCGCTCAGGGGTTATTTTTGGCTCTATGCTCAGAAATCTCCCCTGGCAGGCTTAGGGGACCATATGGGATGCCAGGATTCAAATCACTGTCCTTCTGCATGCAAGGCAAATGCCTTTACCGCTGTGCTATCTCTCTGGCCCCCACATACCATTATTACATGACCTCCCTACTCTGCTGTGTGTGGCCATTCAGTACTGTACCCTAGAACTCTCTGGATATGGTCCCTATAAAGAAAAATGATATAAAGATGTTGATTGATTTTGCCTTATTGCTTTTGGCTGAATAGCAATTCTTTTCGTTGTTGTTGTTTTGGTCTACACCTGCGAGTGCTCAGGGGTCACTCCTGAAATTACTCAGAAATTACTTCTGGAAGGTTCAATGGACCATATGTGATGCCAGGGATCGAACCTGGATCATCTGCCTGCAAAGCAAATGCCCTATGGCTTATGTTCATTTTCTGGTTACTGTTTTTGTTTGCTTTTGGGCCACACCTGTCAGTGCTTAGGCCTTACTGCTATTTCTGCACTAAGGGATCATTTTCTCCTGACTTTGCACTCAGGAATCACTTCTGATGGTTTTCAGGGGTCCCTATGCAGTACCTGTATTGAACCTAGGTCATCTAAATACAAAGCAAGTGCCTTACCTGCAGTACTATCTCTTCAGCCTCTGGAATTTAGATTTAACTAGAATTTGAACCTCAGCTTTGACTTGGCCTTAGTTTCTTTATCTGCAAAAGGGAATAGTATCTTTCGTCAGAGAAATAGGGATTACTTATGGTGGGTCTTGGAGGGACTATATTGGATAGTCCAATATGATTAACCTAAGAGATCAAACCTGGGTGTGTACCTAGCTGTACCTATTTTGTGAGGCATTTTCTTTTCTTTTTTTTTTTTTTTTTTTTTTTTTTTTTGGTTTTTGGGCCACACCCTGTGACGCTCAGGGGTTACTCCTGGCTATGCGCTCAGAAGTTGCTCCTGGCTTCTTGGGGGACCATATGGGATGCCGGGGGATCGAACCGCGGTCCGTCCTAGGCTAGCGCAGGCAAGGCAGGCACCTTACCTCCAGCGCCACCGCCCGGCCCCAACATTTTCTTTTCTTTTCTTTTTTTGTTTTTGGTCACACCTGTGGTGCACTGGCTTATTCCTGGCTCTACATTCAGAAATCACTTCTGGCAGGCTCAGGAGACCATATGGGACACTGGGGAATCAAACTCTGGTCTGCTATATGAAAGGCAAACATCCTCCCTACCTGCTATACTATTGCTCTGGCCTGAGGATTCAAAGAATCCTACACAAAGGACTATTGCTGTCCAATGTTAAAACTTTGTGAAGCCAGTTTATTTCTTAGATGTGTCATTTCTTAGAACAAATTTAAATTGCATAGTGAAACTAATTTGCAGACTATGTAAGGAAAATGTTCTCATTATTCATAGTTTGCTTTGAATTCTAAATTGTATTTTATAATTTATCTATAAGATCGACTATGCTGCTTTCTGTTTGTTTTGTGATTTGGTCATACCTGGCTATATTGAGGGATTAATACTTACTTGATGGGGCTGGAGAGATAGCATGGAGGTAAGGCGTTTGCCTGGCATGCAGAAGGACAGTGGTTCGAATCCCGGCATCCCATATGGTCCACCGAGCCTGCCGGGGCAATTTCTGAGCGTAGAGCCAGGAGTAACCCCTGAGCTCTGCTGGGTGTGCCCACCCCAAATATTTACTTGATGCTTAGGGGTCACTTATGGCTCAGAGGACCAGGAGTTGCTGTGGAACTTGAACCTCTGGCATGCAAAGCATGTTTATTAGCCCTTTGAGCTATCTCCTGCCTTCCCAACTCCCTGATTTAACTGATAAAAATATATCTTTGGGGGCTGGAGCAGTGGTGCAAGTGGTAGGGCATTTGCCTTGCATGTGCTGACTTAGATGGAGTGCGTTTCAATCCCCCGGTGTCCCATATGGCCCACCAAGCCAGGGGCGATTTCTGAGCGCATAGCCAGGAGTAACTCCTGAGCATCACCAGATTGGCCCCAAATTCAAAACAAACAAACAAACAAAAAACCCAACATCTTTTGGCTGGAGCAATAATACAGTAGGCAGGGCACTTGCCTTGCACCAACCAGAGTTTGATCCCTAGCACTGTGAATGGCCTCCCAAGCCCACCAGGAGTAATAACCAAACATAGCCAGATTTGACTCTCCCTATCCCGCCCACAAAATAATCTGCCAACATTATGACGTTTGAAAAGTAGTTTATTCAGGGACCATAGAGATAACATGGAGGTAAGGCATTTGCCTTTCATGCAGAAGGACGGTGGTTTAAATCCTGACATCCCATATGGTCCCCAAAGCCTGCCAGGAGCGAATTTAACCCCTGAGCAAAGCCGGGTGTGACCCAAAAACAAAACAAAACAAAAAAAAAAAAAAAGAAAAAGAAAAGTAGTTTATTCAGTACCTTTGTAGTCACACAAATATCCTGCTAACTGGGGCTGGCGTGGTGGCACTAGAGATAAGGTGTCTGCCTTGCCAGCGCTAGCCTAGGACGGACCTCGGTTCGATCTCCCAGCGTCCCATATGGTCCCCCAAGCCAGGAGCGACTCTGAGTGCATAGCCAGGAGTAACCCCTGAGCGTTACCGGGTGTGGCCCAAAACCAAAAAAAAAAAAAAATCCTGTTAACTGATTTTTGAGCAAATATTTATTTATTAATTAAATTTTTGTGCCACACCTGATGGTGCTCAACTCCTGGCTCTGCACTCAGGAATCACTCCTGGCAGGCTTAGGGAATTGTATGGATACCAGGAATTGAACTTGGGTTGGCCATGTGCTATTGCTCTGGCCTCATGGCAAAAAAAAAAAAAAAAAAAAAAAAAAAAAGGTTTATTTTTGGTTTTTGGGCCACACCAGGCAGTGCTCAGGGATTACTCCTGGCTCTGAGTTCAGAAATCGCTTCTGGCAGACTCAGGGAACCACATGGGATTCCGGGAATTGAACCGGGGTCCATCCTGGGTCAGTGGAATGCAAGGCAAACGTCCTACAGCTGTGCAATCTCTCTGGCCCCATGGCAAAATTTTTTTATGGAAAATATTTTAACTTCAATCTGGTTTCCTTGATAAAATGAGATAATTTTACTATCCTGACACACATCAAGGATCAAAATAACTATCTAAAACATTTGACATTTTAAGAACTAGTAAACAGTAAGGAGTGATTATTCACACTGTGCCATTAAGATGAAGATAAACTTATTTTCCATTTTAAATTGCTTTGAATCAATAAGGAATTTCAACCAACCAGCTCAAGGATATTCTTCAATATAAAACTATAGTAAAATGATAAAGCAGTCATTAAAGATACTGTGATACATTGACTATCAACTTTGTCAGATGTATGTGTGTGTGTGTGTCTCTCTCTCTTTTTTTTTTTTTTTTTAGTTTTTGGGCCACACCCGGTGACGCTCAGGAGTTACTCCTGGCTATGAGCTCAGAAATTGCTCCTAGCTCAGGGGACCATATGGGAATCTAGGTATCAAAGCGAGGTCTGTGCTGGGTCAGTGGCGTGCAAGGCAAACGCCCTACCACTGCGCTATCGCTCAGGCCCCTATTTTTTTTTTTTTAATTTACTTAGTTACTCGGGGCTGGAGCGATAGCACAGCGGTAGGGCATTTGCTTTGCACGCGGCTGACCGAGGATGGACCTGGGTTCAAACTCTGGCGTTCCACCTTGTCCCCGAGCCAGGAGCGATTTCTGAGCGCGTAGCCAGGAGTAACCCCCTGAGCGTCACTGGGTGTGGCCCCACAAAAAAACAAACAACAAATTTACTTAGTTACTATGTTTTGGTGCTCAGAGCTTACCCCTGGATCCATGCTTAGGGAATCCCTCCTGGCGATGTTTATGGGACCATATATAATGCTGGGGCTGGTTCAGGGTCAGCAGTGTACAAAGTAAGCCACTTAATTCCTGTACTTTCTATCCAGCCTTGATTCAATTGTAGCTTTGGTCAAAGCGACAATTTTGAAGAGACTAAATGGATGGAATCCTGAATGTTTCTTTTAGCTACAAGAAAGGGTCAAGCAAGACAAAGATAGAAGGGCCTAGTAAGAACATTTATTTATTTTGGGGGCCACACTCAGGGTGTTCTTCTGGCTCTGCATTCAGGAATCACTCCCGGTGGGCTCCAAGTTCCCTCATAGGAGGCACCGCGGATCAGATCAAACCCGGGTCGGTTGGTGCAAGCGGAAGAACTATCTCATATTCCAACACTTTTGTATGTTCCAATCTCATAACACAAACTATAAATCCACAGAGACAATGAGGCGAGTACTGACTACATAGTGTGGTTCCAGTGATTACATTTTTGGCTAATCGTTCCTGGAAATTTCAATGAACTTTGACTAGAAGCAGAAACCCTCCAAACCCTCTCGGTCAGAGTGACAGTGAATGTTAGGGTAGGAGAAAGGGAGGTCTCTACCGAGAAGAGCCTGGGGGTGATTTGGATGAGGGAAGAGCACAGAAAACAGATCAATAACAATGGAGGGTTTAGGGATAATGCAAATTAGCTTCCTTTGGGAGTTGGCCTTTTAACTCGCCTAGTTGTCATCTAAATTCAGATGGTCTACCCGATCTCCTTGATGGCTGCTCATGAGTTCTGAATCCTGGAGGAGACACCCACACTCCATCATTCGCGGGGACCATCCCGCTCCAGTCTCCTTGAGCGGTTTTCCTCACATCCTGGGCCGCCCTCTGCAGGGTGCCAGGGAAGTGGACAATGTGGCAAAGCCCCAATTGTTGCAAGAGATGAGGATTCTCTGCACGCAACCCTGCAGGCACAGGACGCATCCCAAGGTCCCACAACTCGGGGTCTAACTAGAGTCCAGCGGCCCAGAAAGAGAGAGAGAGCGGCTGGACCGCGTGGCGGTGGGCGTGCCTGGAGCGGGAGTCAGGGCCGAGGAAAGCAGGCGGAAAGCCCACCTCGGAGCGCCACGGCGGAGGACGGCGAGGCCTACGTCGCCTTGCCTGGAGAAGAAGGCGGCAGGGGAACGAAAGCCAGAGCTGCCGCTCCGGGAGGGCCAGGCGCCCGCAGGCCTCGCCTGGGCTCAGGGGCTTCATTCACCACGGACCCCTTTGTGTTCCTGCCCCCGCCCCGGAGGCGCCCCAGCCGGCGGCGCTGAGCCCCCTGATTGGCTCCGCCGTCCGCCTCCCCGATTGGCGCTCGAGCGGCGCGTCTCTTCCCTCTCCCCGCTCCTATGGGCCCGCCGAGCTGTCACTCCGCCCGCCGCGCAAGACGATTGGCCCGCCGCCGGGAGTCAGTCCCTGGAAGCAGTTCCGGGAAACCCCGCGTGCTGCCGGGATCGCGGCTCGGGGCCGGGAGGCGGGGGGAGGGGGTGGCGCGCGCGCCATTTCTAGTCGTTTTCAAAGCGCCCTCGCGCTGATTCCGCCCGGGCCTGGCCGCCGGCCCCTGCTCTCGCCCGGGTGAGTGTCGCGCGGGCCCGTGGGGGGTGGGGCCGGGAGCCCCGGAGCGACCCGACCCGGCCGGCCCCGTCGCTCGCCGCCGCCGCTCAGTCGCACAGTTGGGTGGGGGGCGGGGAGGCTGGGCCGGGGGCGGCTGGGGGCTCGCGGGGCCTGCGGGCCCGAGCCCGGCGGAGGAGGAGGCGCTTCCTCCCGAGCCCCGGCTGCTCCTCCGCCCGCCCGCCCGCCCCGCGGGGCTGCTGATGCCCCGCGAGGCCGCTGCCGGCTCCCGGCCGTGCTTTTTCCTTTTCCCGCCTCCGCCTGCCGCCCCGCACGCGGCCGGCTCGGGCCCGGCCGGGGCTGCCGCCTTTCGGGCCTGCGAGCGGAGGGAGGGCCGCGGGGCCGGGCCTGGTGGGCGCGGGGTAGGCCGGGGCGGGCGGGCTGGGCCGCGCGGGGCCGCTCGACCCCCGAGGCAGGTGAGGCTCCCGGGAGCAAACTTTGCTCCGCTGCTGGGCCCGGAGCCCAGTGCCAAGGCAAAGGGAAAGGGAGCCCCGCATCCGTCTCTTCTTCTTCTCCCCCACCCCGGCCGCCTTCTGCACGCTGCGAGCCCAGACTGGAAGGAAGGAAAGAGGGACCCCGAGAGGCCACGCACACTCGGGCTTTTTTGGGCACGCCTTTTTGGGCGCCTTCGAGCCCCAATTCTGCGCGTGGCATTGGCTGCGCTGAGTTGCAAAAGCGAGTCATCTTTTTTCCTTTGCTTCTACGGCCGGAACCTTTTTTCTTTCTTTTGCTCAACGCTGAAATTTAAAGCCAGGAATTTTCCTTGAACGCTTCTTCCTGAGTAGCTGAGATTTATTTTGTTCCCCCCCCCCGGATTATTCCTCCCTCCCCCCCCCATCCCCGGAATTTTATTATGCCTCTGGAGTTAGTCGTAGTTAAGATAAGGGCTTGGCGCTCCTAAGCTCGGAGATAACCGTTAGTTTTTCTTTTTTTTCTCGTTGGTTCTTTTAAAAGCCCGTTTTTTAGTTTTTTTTTTTTTTTTACACTAAGAACTTGCACAGCAGCGTATCTTAGGAAAAAAGTCAGATCCAGCGTTTTCTGAATATTCCTTGTAAATCCTAAGTCTCTACCTTTTTTAAATTTAAAATTTATTTTTTGCAAAAATGTTGAGCTCAAATGACAACTTAGTAGGACATTTGCTGCATCCAGAACTATGGTTTGGCCTCGTGGCATTGTGTTTGAATGAATTGATGAAAGAGTTTCAAATGTCACTCAGGATGTTAAGGTCACAAAAAAGGAGTATCTTAGTTTGGGGTTGAAGAAAGGTCTTTAGATATCTCACCCCACCCCCCTTTTTGATCTGAACAGTTTTATTCTTGCCTGCTTTACTTTTATTTGTTTTGTTAAGTTTACAGACTTGGTTTTTCTTTTTTCTTTTTGAAAATCACGTAGGAAACTGGTCCATTGAAATGGGAGTCATAAATATTTCTGTTGTATGTTCAATACACAATTTGTCTTTGCTTTATCCATACTTAAAAAAATTGACAGACGTTCTTTGAACTTCTCAGTGAAAAATTTGCTTCGTTCTGTGACTTAGAGTGTTCCCACTTGCAGTGCTGTGAGGGTCTTGTGATAACTTAAGTATCTTTTAGTTCTGATGAATTTATGGTGGTATTTGGGGTTGTGGGAACATGGGAAAGCAGAACTGTGCTTATGAGATTTTGGACTGCAGGATGCATCTTTATATAGTTAGGTTGTATTATTAGTAAACATATTCTTCTATGAGTTTCTTAACTATAAGTGCGCCAGTTTGGAATTTTTTTTTTTGGGGGGGGGGAGTCATTAGAACTTAAGACTTACCTTGAGAGACCTGTGTCCACCAGAGTTTACCAGTGTGCTTTTGTATAGACAGTACTGAGTTGTAAAGTCTTATTTTGCAATCATAAGACATTTATCTCATTTCAGAATAACTCATTCTACACTATATTCTCTTCCTACTCCTACCTCCTCCCTTTGGGTTGTCTTCCCTTTTCATTAACTTCTGCTAAATCTCGGTGGACTTAGAAGTGAAATGTTGGTTTTAAGTTAGAAACTATATAGTGACTTGCACAATGTTAGATTAAACTGGAAGTGTGACTGTTTCAGGGGTTCCAGTACTTTTAAGGGAAACTTGGATTCTTGGATTGTTGGTAGAGAATAGGTATTTTCAGTTTCATCCCCCAAAGCTTTTTCTGAAGATCCTCCATGTCTTTTATTTCAGTGTTGTTGCAATTTCTTTATTCTGCTGTCTTTTATCTTCATTGTGACTTTACTACAGGCAAATAAATATACCTTAAATTCCCAGTCTTTTGAGGCAGTATAGAGACTGACCTTGCATAATGTTATTAATCTCTGTAGGGAGTTGGTCCATTTCAGCGTTACATACAAGCTGAACATATAAAATGATTTTGGTAGGTTAATTTGAGAAATATGATATAAGCTTATCCTAATTAGGTCATATTTGTTGAAATTATTTGGAATAAGTTAGTTGTCCATTCTTGTTTTTACAGCTTTATTTTACTAATTTGAAAAATTCAATACTATTTTTGTGATTTTTGTTTTAAAGAAAGCAACTTCAACTATAGCTCACTTTTGATTTAATGTGGACTTAAAATGAATTGCTTAGCTTTTAAACATTTTGGTCATTTTTTCTTTTAAATCTGTGAATGGGAATAGCAGTTAATTTTAGAACAAATACTAATGTCAAGTTGTGTTTTGCTTTATGTGAAGTGGAGAAAACCCAAACCACCAGCATGTTGATTTAAAGATAACAGCATTTTATTTTACATCTGCTTGAATCTGAAGCAGAGCTAGGAAAAAATTTAAAGTCCTTATACCTTGACTAAGTGATCTGTGGGTGTTCACTGTTCTTGAACCAAATTTTTAACTGTATAAAAATTGAGAGCTGAGGGGCTGTTTAGGGTTCTTTGTTGTTTTGTTGATAATGCTCTCCAGGACACAACAGCTGCTTTTGTTAATCATCGATTCTACTTTCAGTACATTCAAATCTTTAATTTTTTACCTAGTGTACATGAAGTTTCTTAAAGCTCTAATGCTTCAATGTACATTTTTAATGGTTTTATAGGATTATAATTGCAAATTTAGATTAGTTACATCACAAAAAGCATAAAATATTATTTTGATAGAGGTTATTAGCAGCATGTATACAAGTTAGTTTAGATAAATCATGATTGTCCTACAAACTAGTTCTTTCTGGCTTAATGTAATATAGCTCCTGAATTTTTTCCAGCAGCATAATAAAATGGCTAATCAGGTGAATGGTAATGCGGTACAGTTAAAAGAAGAGGAGGAACCAATGGATACTTCCAGTGTAACTCACACAGAACACTACAAGACACTGATAGAGGCAGGCCTCCCACAGAAGGTGGCAGAAAGACTTGATGAAATATTTCAGACAGGTATAATATGCATTTCTTGTTTCTGACTGGTTATGAAAGCGAGGGCAAACCACTTTGAATTTTATAGATTTGTAAGGTTAAATAATACTTAACCGTTTCTGATCTATGCAGAGCGAATGTTTACTTTCCCTTCATTGAGGGCATATTGGGTTTGACTTTGATATTCTTATTTCATTATTTTGATGCCTTCTTCGTGTTGAATGTGCAGTTGTAGTTGTTTTAGAATAGTATGTCAATTTGTCTTAGATTTATCACCAATTAAAATGTATGTTTCAGCATAGCAAAGTTTACATATTTTTCTTAATCAAAATCAGTTGTCATTTTGCTTTTACTTTTCTACTTTTAGCTTCTTAAAGTGATTGTTAAACCAGCTTAGGTCTGATTAGGTAACATAATAAGAGGACTAGTTAGACTGTAGTGTCTGAAATGATAATAAATATCAAGACTCCTTGAGAGTTTGTGGCCTGTCTAGTTTCTAATAGAGAGAAATCCACATCTCTCAGTAATTTGGAAGTGTTTGGTTTGTAAACAGCTGCCTTTAAAAATATATGTATATATAAAGAGTCCCATGGTTAAGTACTTAAGCAAATTTGAATATCTTAAAATGGTTGGTTGTAAGTGGTTTGAAGTTTTAAAGAGGGAGAGAAATGTTTACCCTTAGGGAGTGTTGCTCATAAATAAATGTGTTCTCCCCTTTGGGGCTATAGATGGAAACTTTCTTTCTTGCTTTGTGTGCTATCCATATTCTGGGAGAGAGAACTGAATCGTCTCACAAATGTGTCTTAAGTTTAGGAGTACAAATACCTGTTTTTTGATTCTTAAAAAAAGATATCAAACCTAAGAAACTCATAACTTTAGATCATTACAGTTACTTCTAAAAATGACTCCTGGGTGATGGTCCCATTTGAAAATTTGTCCTCAGGAAATTTCTGTGACATTCTGCCATAGAGTCTTGGCAGTGATCGGTTTAGAGATGCTCTTAGAGAGTGCTTTGTTATTGATAGGCTGATGGTTTGGGTGTAGGCTTGGTTTGACTGAATGGATTGATAGGTGTCCTAAGTTGTGGCTTTGTATAGTGGATGGAATTTTCAAGTAAGGAAACTCAAATTATTTAGGTATGCTCATTTTGAGCTTTTAAAAACAAATCATGAGAACATTTTAAAAAGTAACTTGCTAAGTGGCATTACAGTTAATAAAAATTTACTACATGGAATAAAAGTTTGTTCTGGTTTTATCAAAATGGAATCACTTTTTGATATTAGTTCATATGAACCTGAGGTTTTAAGTGACAAGTATTTGAATTTTACATTAAATCAATTCTGAAATAGCGATATAGATAAATTTATAAACTTAAATTATAAACTTGGTAGGTGTTCTGTGTGCAGTTAAATATAGTATAACATTATGGAATGCAATGCATATATTTTCTATGTAGTTTTAAGTCTCATGCTTAAGTCCTTAATGCCGTTTGAGAAAAATAATGTCATTGTTAGTGTTGAAATGCCACATCATGCTGTAATCTTACACCTCAAAAGAATTTACAAAAATGCTTTAAAACATGACTTTCAGAATTGATTATTCAAGCTGCATTTGAATTTGTAATAGAGTTTAAAGTTTTGCCTTTCCACATTCTGACTGCAGCAAAGTAGATGCTCAGATTCCTTTCAGTCTATCTTTGGTGCTAAGGAGGTTAAAAAGCCTGATACTTTTGGGGGAGTAGAATGAAATACTAAGTAAAAGTTGTTCTCTCAAAAATTTTCCCCTCCCCCACTTTTGATTGCTTAGCGACAACAGTCTATATAATTTATTATTTTAATATTTAATCTGTAGTGTATACTTCAGATTTAATTTCCCAGTCTTAAAGATTTGGGGGAGTGGGAAATGGGGTTAGGATTTTATATTTTTCCCTATTTTTTTCTTTAAGACATGGGAGTTGAAATTTATACTTAGATGTTAATATTTTATTTTTCATTTTCTTACTGTACTCCAGTTTTATAATGTAATGTCTATATTATATTGTATATTATATATGTATATACAATATATGTTGTATAGTAGTTTATTGTATTAACTCTGATGTATAAGGTTTCATAATGCTTATTAACTGAAATGTAGTTTTAGTGATAGTAATAAATATGAGAATTCCTGGTTAAACATATAACCCAGTTTAATCGTTGCAATAATGTTACCCTTTTTCAATTTGATTTTTAGGATTGGTAGCTTATGTCGATCTTGATGAAAGAGCAATTGATGCTCTCAGGGAATTTAATGAAGAAGGAGCTTTGTCTGTACTACAACAGTTCAAGGAAAGTGACTTATCACATGTTCAGGTAAGGCATTATTCAGAAATACCTTTGAACAAATGAACTGGAACAATTTACAATTTTTTTCCTGTGGAGAAATACTATTTTTTGTTGGATTACTTTTACTTCTTTAAAAACTTTAGTTTGAAAGGGAAAATACTTATGGCAGAGTTTTCAGAAGCACAAGTATAAAGTAAGTCTCCTTACGTTCCTCTGTGTGCAAAGAAATTACTTTAAAAAAACCAAGATTTGCTGGTCTATAGGTTTTTGTGAGTTTAAATTATTCAGATTTTTAAAAATTCTTGGAATTTCTGATCCTGTTTTATTATCTTGGCAGGAAATAATGGAGGTGGGAGGAATAGTGCCAGAACATCTGGCAGAGATAGGTCAGATGCATTTAAAAATCAACAAATGGAAGATTGTTTTGCCAGTGTAGAAAGTAAGCTTCCTGAAGTCTTTAACTACTTTCTGTCTGCCTCGGTCTTGGGCATATAGTAGCCACTAATACTTGTTGAGGGAATAAACATGTTACTAAAATTTTGGTCTTCTGAAATTTGAATTTAATTGTAAACTCTTTAGTGGTTTGTGATGATTCTTTTTAATTAAATTTCTTGCCTGTTGTAGAACAAAAGTGCATTTTTATGTGGAGTTATGAAGACCTATAGGCAAAGGGAGAAACAGGGGAGCAAGGTGCAAGAGTCCACAAAGGGACCTGATGAAGCAAAGATCAAGGTAAAACTTGACTTAAATGTAAATAAAACATTGAATGTCTTTTTTAGATTTCCTTAAAGCAGTTCATATAGTCCAGCCTTTTTGAATTGGTGTTTACAGGTTCAGTAATGTAAAAGTATATGAGCCTTGTAAGCATGAGACTTGAATTTGATCCCTGATGCTGAGGGAGAAAAACAGGTAAACTATAAATTAGTGTTTAGATATAGAATTATTTAGGGGAAATTACAGAAGCATTTGCTTTGTTGTTTTTGGGCCACACCTGGCAGCACTTAGGGGGTTACTCCTAGGTCTGCACTTAGAAATCACTCCTGGCAGGATACCGTGAGTTGAACCCGTGTCTGCCACATGCAAGGCAAATGCCCTACCTGCTGTGCTATCACTTTGGCCCTACAGAAGTTTTTTTTTTTTGTTTTTGTTTTTGGGTTATACCTGGCAGCTCTCAGAAGTTGCTCCTGCCAGGCTCAGGGCACCATATGGGATGCCTGGGATGGAACCTGGGTCTGTCCCAGGTCTGCTACGTGCAGGGCAATGCCTTATGCTGTACTGTCACTCCAGCACCTACAGAAGAATTTTTGGTACAAAAAAAATTTTTTTTGTATGTGTAGCAAGTTTTTAATTGTATATTTGGTAAAAATAATTCCTTGTTCTATTAATGTGCATAATTGACATTCCTGTTAAGTTTCTTGAATTGATTTATTCATGTCTCTTGATTTTTTTTTTTTTTTTTTTTGTTTTTTTTTTTTTTGTTTTTGGGCCACACCTGGCGGTGCTCAGGGGTTACTCCTGGCTGTCTGCTCAGAAATAGCTCCTGGCAGGCATGGAGGACCATATGGGACACTGGGATTGGAACCAACCACCTTTGGTCCAGGATCGGCTGCTTGCAAGGCAAACGCCGCTGTGCTATCTCTCCGGCCCGATTCAATATTTTCTTGTTAATTTTTTTCTCTGATAAACAGATGCTTTTATTTATACCTTCTTTCCAAGCCCTCTGGATTTTATTCACTTCATTTAAAATACTGTATTTTTCAGCATATAAGATGACTTTTTATTTTTTTTTTATTTTTTTTTTTTTTTGGTTTTTGGGTCACACCCGGCATTGCTCAGGGGTTACTCCTGGCTGTCTGCTCAGAAATAGCTCCTGGCAGGCACGGGGGACCATATGGGACACCAGGATTCGAACCAATCACCTTTGGTCCTGGATCGGCCGTTTGCAAGGCAAATGCCGCTGTGCTATCTCTCCGGGCCCAAGATGACTTTTTAACCCATGAAAAACTTCTTAAAAGTCTAGTGTCGTTTTATACGCCAGTATACTGCATGCTGAAACAATCCAGCTGAAACAATCCACCCCCTCTTAATGCAGCATCCCCTCTGTTCAGTTTTTATGGGACACAGAGGTGGCGCTCTGTCTCCCTCTAGCTGTCTTATTAATCACTGCACCCCAGCCAGCTGCTCTTGGAGGAGCCCTCTCCCTGCTCTCAATGTAGATCACTGTTTTATATTTACATGTTTGATGACAAATAGCCTTATGTTTATAAGTGACAGTTTTCCAGCTAAGTACATGCATGACATAAACATTTGAATTAAAATTTTCATGTTGAATTCAAATCTTACATTTTTTAATTTCCATTTGGTGTGCGTTAAAAGAGGTAGTCTTATATGGCAAATATAGCCCAAATCCTATATTTTAACAGGAAAAGTAGGGGGTCATCTCATACGCCCAGCTGTCTTATATACTGGAAAATAGTGGGTAGGTTGTTTTTGCCTTGCTTGTGGCTGACCTGGGTTTTATCCTGGGCATCTCATATGGTTCCCTAACCTGCCAAAAGTAATTGCTGAGCCCAGAGCTAGGAATAACCCCTGAGCACCATTTGGTGTGACTCAAAACAAAACAAAACAAAATTTTACAAAAAGGGGGCCGGAGAGATAGCATGGAGGTAAGGCATTTGCCTTGAATGCAGAAAATTAGTAGTTTAAATCCCGGCATTCCATTTGGTCCCCCGAGCCTGCCAGGAGTGATTTCTGAGCATAGAGCCAGGAGTAACCCCTATGAACTGCCAGGCGTGACCCATAAACCAAAAATCAAAAGATAAAATAATGTAAAAGAAAGAAAAAAATTTTATAAAATGGGAATGAATGGTAGTAGTGTCTGATTCAGTGGGGTGTAAAGACTAAATAAACTAAGATATAGTTAGAATAGTTCCTGGATATAACAAGAATGTCTAACTGATTTATAAATGTTAAAGTTGTTATGAATATAGCTCCAAATGTTTTAAGGTTAATATTATTCTGTTTTATATATTTATTTATTTATTTATTTATTTATTTATTTATTTATTTATTTATTTATTTTTTGGCCAAGATTGAACCCAGTGCTTTCCATAGCAAATCAAAGTGTTTTTTTTTGTTTTGTTTTGTTTTTTGTTTTGTTTTTTGTTTTTCGGATCATACCCGTTTGATGCTCAGGAGTTACTCCTGGCTAAGCGCTCAGAAATCGCCCCTGGCTTGGGGGGACCATATGGGACACCAGGGGATCGAACCGCGGTCCTTCCTTGGCTAGCGCTTGCAAGGCAGACACCTTACCTCTAGCGCCACCTCGCTGACCCCCAAAGTGCTTTTAATTGAGCTACATCCTCAGCCCCCATATTTTGTTGTTATTTTTGTTTTTTGGCCACACCTTGCAGTGTGTAAGGCTTACTCTTGACTCTGCTCAGGGATCACTCCTGGCAGGGCTCATGGGACCATATTATATATGTCATATATCTCCAATCTGGTGGGCAACATGCAAAGCATGTGCCCTTACTTACTTATAGGTAAGTGCCCTATATGCTGTACTATCTCTCTGTTTTGGAGGTGTCTCAAGTGGTATTTTGTGGTCCTAAGGGTCAGGTGATTCTTTTTTTTTTTTTTTTGGTCAGGTGATTCTTGTCCAACGGTGCTAAGTGGTTCATTGCTGAGGCCTGAAGATAATAGTGCTGTGTATTGCTGGCGACCATAGGGCCATACCCAATGTTGCTTAGTGGCAAACCATGTGCTGCTGGGAATTGGGCAATACATTGTGGGTTATGGATTGGTTGCTCTAACCCTTATACAATTTCTCAGCCCCAGATAACAAAGTTTATTCTTTTAATTTTTTTGGTTTTGGGGCCACACTTGCAGTTAGTGTTCAGACTTATTTCTGGCTCTGTGTTCAGGGGACCATATATGAATGCAGGGGTTAAACTTAAGTAGATTATTTTGATATACATAGTTATCAGGATTGAACTAGAGACCGTAGCATTCAAGGCAAGTAAGTGCCTTAATCCTTGTACTATCTACCTCTCTGATTCTTGGTTTTCTTTTTTGGGCCATACCCAGTGATCCTTAGTGTTCATTCCTGGCTTTGCATTCAGAGATTACTCTTGGCCATGCTCAGGGACCATATGCAGTGCCAGGGATTCAGCTGGGGTTAGTGGGATTTGTGGCAAGTGCTATACAAGTACACTATCCAGTTTTATGTTTAGAAGAGCAAGACAGAGGCCAGAGATAATATAGCAAGTAAATTATTTGCCTTGCTTGTGACCAACCCAGATTTGATCTTTGGTATAACATGTACTCCCCCCCCAGCAGCGTCAATAGTAAGTAATCCCTGAGCACTTTTAGGTGTGGCCCAAGAGCCAAAATAAAAATTAAAAATAGGGACCAGAGCAGATAGCACAGCAGTAGGGCATTTGCCTTGCATGCGGACAACCCAGGATGGACAGAGGTTCAATCCCTGGCATCCCGTATAGTCCCCCAACCCTGCCAGGAATGATTTTTGAGTGCAGGGCCAGGAGTGACCCCTGTTGGGTAAGCACTGCCGGGTGTGCTCCCCAACACAAGGTCAGAGGGAATAGCATAGCTGGTAAGGTGTTTTGTTTGCCTTGCATGCAGCTGATCTGGGTTTGAAACCCTTCCATTCCACATGGTCCCTTGTGCCTGCCAGGAGTAATTCCTGAGGGCAGAGCCAGACATAAACCCTGAATGCTGTCAGGTGTGGCCCAAACACCTAAGAGAAATATAATAAAAAGAAACATAGCTTGTAATTTTTTTCATAGAAAGGCTTTTATGAAATAAACCTTTTGTTCTGCGTTGCTGAAAATTGAACCCAGAGCCTCGTACTCACAAGACAAGCCCTCTACCACGCTATCATACCCTGGCCTCTGTACCTTTTTCTTTTTTCTATGAAATAGCATAATCCTGTTCATATATATTGATAATTAAATATTGTAGAATTTGCTGTATTTATTTATTTTTTGGTTTTTGGGTCACACCCGGCGGCCCTCAGGGGTTACTCTTGGCTCTGCGCTCAGAAATTGCTCCTGGCAGGCACGGGGGACCATATGGGATGCCGGGATTCAAACCACTGTCTTGTCCTGGATCGTCTGCGTGCAAAGCAGATGTGTTCCCTCCGGCCCCTATTTTTGGTTATTGGGCCTCACCCAGTGATGTTCATGATATTCCTGGCCTTGCACTCAGTTTTATGCCTTGTAATTAGTAATGCTCACATGGTATTATATTAATACAGTATTATTATGGTATTACATAAGACTCATATGGTATTTGGGGGATTATATGGGATGCTGGGAATCAAATGTAGATTGGCCTTTTGCAAGGGCAAGTGCCTTATTTGCTGGACTCTCTCTTTTTTTTTTGTGGTTTTTGGGTCACACCCGGCAGTGCTCAGGGGTTATTCCTGGCTCCAGGCTCAGAAATTGCTCCTGGCAGGCACGGGGGACCATATGGGGCACCAGGATTTGAACCGATGACCTCCTGCATGAAAGGCAAACGCCTTACCTCCATGCTATCTCTCCGGCCCCTGGACTCTCTCTTTGGCCCAAGCATGATTATTAAAAAAATTAACTAATACTCATGGAATAGGTCTGAAGCTAACTTTTTATTTTTTTGATAAATGTGTAATATATCTGCATTATATGGTACGTAAGTAATGTGTAATAATGTTGAGTATATATGTATTGTATATAATTCTATATTTAGGGGCTGGAGCGGTGGTGCAGCAGTAGGGCTTTTGCCTTGCACATGGCTAACCTAGGATGGACCACGGCTCATCCCCCAAGCTAGAAGCGATTTCTGAGTGCATAGCCAGGAGTAACCCTGAGTGTTATTGGATATGGCCCCAAAACAAAACAAAAAAATTCTGTGTTTAAAAGTCAAGTATCTTCTGAGTCAGTAGTAGAGGAATGGAGAACTAAGATAATTAGAATCTCAGAGTTCTCAAAGATATTTTTGAAAACCTCTGAACTTTATGATTATCATATTAAAAATTCTGTAGGGGGCTGGAGCGATAGCACAACAGTAAGGCTTTTGCTTTGCAAGTGGCCAACATAGGACGGACCCCAGTTTGAATCCCGGCATCCCATATAGCCCCCCCGAGCCTGCCAGGAGTGACCCAAAAAAAAACAAAAAAATCCTGTTATGTGTAAAGGTCTCCCCTAATAGGTAGATTATATATTTTTTTCTATAGACCTTTGATAGGAAATAAATTTATTTTTTGGTGCCAAGGGCTTTACAGATGTGCTCTGTCACTAATTACATCTTTGGCCTAATAGACTCTCTTGAGGGCAAAGATTTTTGGTGATTTCTCTTTATAATATGAAGGTTTATAATTAGAAATCATAAGATTTTGAAAGTTTGAGTAATGCCAAATCTTACTTTGCTTTGAAGAAATACAAAATGATTACAAATACAAAATAAAATAAAGATTAGATTAATTGACTACACTCAAGGTGGAGTAGGAACGACTCAAGATAGAAAAGATTTATATTAGAAGTAAACCATTTTGGGGGAGGGGTTTGAGCCACACTTGGTGATGCGTAGGGGTTATTTTTGGTTCTTCTACATTGAGAATTACTCCTGGCAGTACGATAGAGTGCCAGGAATTGAACCTAGGTTGGCCTAAAGTATGACTTTTATTAATACCCTTTTTTTTTTTTAAGTCTACAAAGCTTTTATTTGGAAAAAATCACCGCTTTATGTATAGTTTGTAAAGGAAACAAGAAAGGAAAACAATTGAGGTAGAAGGGTGCAAAATGGAAAATATTGAGAATATAGATAAGACTAAGGAGCCTAGGGTCAGTGTATATTGAATTTTTACAAATCCTTGCATTTCTTTCTCTTGTCATTGATAGAAGAATTTTGTTTGCTTAGCTAATTTCTCTACAACTCTTACTTGTAGGAAATGAATAATAAAATGAGGTGGGGCTATTTTAAATGCTAAGTATCAATGTGAATTTGATATTTTCTTACCTACTTTGAAATATGTAATTTCGGGGGTTGGAGAGATAGCATGGAGGTAAAGCGTTTGCCTTGCATGCAGAAGGTTCGTGGTTCAAATCCCGGCATCCCATATGGTCCCCTGAGCCTGCCAGGAGCCATTTCTGAGCATAGAGCCAGGAGTAACCCCTGAGCACTGCCAGTGTGACCGAAAACAAAACAAAGACAAAACAAAAGAAATATGTAGTTTCAAATATTTGGTGATACCTTTGGAAAATATTAATAAGCTAGATTGTATGTGTGTTAATTTCAGATATAAATTGATTTATATTTACTTTAGGCCTTGCTTGAGAGGACTGGTTATACTCTGGATGTAACCACTGGACAGAGGAAGTATGGTGGTCCTCCTCCAGATAGTGTGTACTCTGGCGTGCAACCTGGAATTGGAACAGAAGTAAGTATTCTTGAATTTGTCAAAATTTGTCAAAATTTTCCCAAATTGTAAATTATTCTGTTTTATAAAAGCTGGGCAAAAATACTTAATTATTTTCAAGTGAATATGTGGGACAGAGAATTGGGCTTTTTGCCTCACCTGCCAGTGCTTTATGTCATTCCCAGCAAAGCTCAAGGGTTTGTGCAGTGTTGGAAATCAAAAACCTGACCTCGGGGCTGGAGAGATAGCATGGAGGTAGGGCGTTTGCCTTGCATTCAGGATTGTGGCTTGAATCCTGGCATCTTATAGGTCCCCTGAGCCTGCCAGGAGCGATTTCTGAGCATAAAGCCAGGAGTAACCCCTGAGCGCTGCCGGATATGACCCAAAAACCAAAAAAAAAAAATCCCAAAACGAAACCTGGCTTCCATGGATGCAAGTATATACTCAACCGTAATATCTTGTTTTTTTTTTTTTTTTTTTGTTTTGTGTTTGGGCCATATCTGGCAAAGCTTAGAACCTACTCCTGGCTCTACATTCAGGGTCACTTCTGGTGGTGGTAAGAGGACCTCAGAAGGTGCCAGAGCTTAAACCTGGGTTGGCTGTATTCGATGCAAGTGGCCTACCAACTTTACTATCTGTCTGGTCTTGAGCTGTTTTTCTGACCCCTTAAAGTGTATTATTGTTTCGATACCCATCTGTATTTTGTAAAACTCAAAAGCAAGGTAAGTCAAGGGACTGGTAAATATCCAGGCACCTTGTAAAGGGAGTTCTTTTTCTTTTTAAAAAAAATATTTTAAATTGAATCACTGTGAGATACACAGTTACAGAGTTGTTCATGATTAGGATTCAGTCATACAATGTATAAAACCCTTCACCAGTGCACAGACAGGTCTTACCATCAATATCCCCAGTTTCTCTCTGTGTGTGTGGCCCCACCAAGCCTGCCTCTATGGCAGACATTTTTTCTCCTTTACCTTTTCTCTTTTCGGTCCTGTGGTTTGCTATACTGTTCTGAAAAGGGTTTCATGCATATCACTTTTCTACTTTTTAGCACCTAGTTTTTGTCTTGAGTGAGTGATCATTTCCAACTACCATCGTCATAGTGATCTCTTCTCTGTCCTAACTTCACTCTCAATCACCCACTCCCTTTCTTGTGATAGGCTTTCTACCATGGACCAGTCTTCCTAAACCTCATTTTTGTTGTTTTTGGGTATTATTATCATACTGGTTACCATTACCCCCAAATGACTACTCTCTCTCTCCTTCTGACTCATTTCACTCAACATGATACTCTTCGTGTCCATCTATGTCTAAGCAAATTTCATGATTTCACTTTTCTTAATGGCTGTGTGGTATTCCATTGTGTAGATGTACTATTTTCTTTACTTATTTCAAGCATTGGTTTGTTTCCAGATTCTGGCTTTTGTGAATAGTGCTGAAGTGAACGTGGTAGTGCAGGTGCCCCGTCTTTATTGTTTTTGAGGTCCCAGGTTATATTCCCAGGAACAGTATTGCTTTTGTATGGAAGCTCAGTTTCTGTATTTTTGAGGAATGTTCATATTGTTTTCCTAAGAAGCTGGACCACTTGACATTCCTACAACCAGTGTATAAGATTCCCTTTCTCCTGCAACTTTGCTGACACTTGTTATTCTTTTTGCAGTTTGCCAGTCTCTGTTGTGTGAAAAAGATATCTTGTCATTTTGAATACATCTCCCTGATCATTAGATATATGGAGCATCTTTTCATGTGCCTTTTGACCATTTGTATTCTTTGAGGACGTTTTTGTTCATCTCTTCTACCCCCTTTTTTGATGGATTTGTATATGCTTTTCTTGTAAAGTTCTACCCAGTGCCTTACCTATCTTTGATGTTACACCTTATCAGATGAGTGTTGGATAAATAATTTCTTTCATTCCATGGCTACTTTATTTTATGGCTGTTGTGTCCTCTGAGGTGCAGAAGCTTCACTTAATGTAGTCCCATTTGTTTATCTTTGAGTCCACTTGGTTGGCCAGCAGTGTTTCATCCTTAAGTTGTCTTTAGTTTTCTGTCATGGAGCGTTCTGCCTGTATTTTCCTCTATGTACCCTGTGGTGTCAGGTCTGTCATCAAGTTCTGTAAAGAGAGTTAATAGAGCTGGTTGCTAATTCTGCATGACCAACAAACACCACCATTTTGGTGCTTTGGGCAGGGTTTGGCCCAAAACCCCACCCCCACTCCCAAAAAAGGAAATTACTCCTTCAGGCTTAGGGAGAAAATATGGGGTGCTGGGAATCAAACCTGTGTCGACCATGTACAAAGCAAACATCCTATCCACTGTGCTGTTGTTTCAGCCCCTATTTCTTCATCTTCTACCTCTCCCTTACAACCATAGAAAGTACTTAGTATTTACTGATTCATTAATTGGAGTGGTTTATATAGAGAAGACTATAGAATCAGATAAGTACATTTGTGTTTGAACAAAAAAGCAATTCTAACTCCATACAGCTTTCATAAATGCCTTTATGCTATTTATTCAAAATCTTTACCCAATGAATGTTTTTTGTGTGTGTGTGGGGGGGGGGGAGGGTACATACAAGGTGATACTTAGGAGCTACTCCTAGCCTGTTACTTGGGAACCAGGCAAAGCTCTTTGTGTTAACCTCTTTGCCACTCTTCAAACGACCTAAAAAGGAAAAAGTGATGCTTTACATAAAATATCAAATGATATCTCCTAAGTGCTATGAAAGTTACTTTTTTGGGATTGGAACAATAATATGGTGGTAGGGTACTTGCCTTATTGGACTGGTGTAGGTTTGGTCCTTGGTACTCCCTATGGTTTCCTGAGCACCACTAGATGAACTTCTTTTTTTTTTTTTTTTTTTTTGGTTTTTGGGCCACACCCTGTGATGCTCAGGGGTTACTCCTGGCTATGTGCTCAGAAGTTGCTCCTGGCTTCTTGGGGGACCATATGGGACGCCGGGGGATCAAACCGCGGTCCGTCCTAGGCTAGCGCAGGTAAGGCAGGCACCTTACCTCCAGCGCCATCGCCTGGCCCCAACTAGATGAACTTCTTTTTTTTTTTTTTTTTTTTTTTTTTTGGTTTTTGGGCCACACCCGTTTGACGCTCAGGGGTTACTCCTGGCTATGTGCTCAGAAATCGCCCCTGGCTTGGGGGAACCATATGGGACGCCGGGGGATCGAACCGCTGTCCGTTCCTTGGCTAGCGCTTGTAAGGCAGGCACCTTACCTCCAGCGCCACCGCCCGGCCCCTAGATGAACTTCTTGATTACTCCAAAATAGAAAGTTATTTTTTAGGTAACTGAAAGCAATTACTACTTTGCTTTGGGGGGGGTATTTGGGCCACCCACTTTGGTGTTTAGGGGCTACTCTTGGCTCTGTACTCAGGAATAACCCTTAGTGGGCTTGAGGAACCATTATGGGAAGCCGGGGATTGACCCATTTTGATTACATGCAAGACAAGTACCTTACCTGCTGTACTATGCCTCTGGCCCTAATTACTATTTTTAGTTTGTGAATAGATGAAAACATCACTATGATCTAACTTTAGCTCTCTGTTAGAGCTAATTTTAGTCTTTTTTTTTGGTTTTTGGTCCACACCCGGCGGTGCTCAGGGGTTACTCCTGGCTGTCTGCTCAGAAATAGCTCCTGGCAGGCACGGGGGACCATATGGGACACCGGGATTCGAACCAACCACCTTTGGTCCTGGATTGGCTGCTTGCAAGGCAAACGCCGCTGTGCTATCTCTCCGGGCCCTAATTTTAGTCTTATTCTCTGTATAGAATGGCATTTTCATTCATTGTTCTTTGTTCCCTAAATTTCTTTTGAATATTAGGTTGATATTGTTTACTAATATTAAAATAATTAAAAGGGATGTAATTTTACATGATAGTAGTCAACTACTACTATACATTATGGTCACTACTATACATTATTTAATATTAAGTAATTATTACCTTTGAGGGGAGGAGGTAGGTGCTGGGGATCAAACGGAGAGCCTTATCATGAGAAGCATTGACTCTACCATTGAACTACGTATTTGATTCCTAGTTACATAATTATTGTTTAAGTTTGAATTGAAACTCAACCATGTAAGTTCCTCACAGGAATAGGAACTGTTGAAACATATTCAAGTACATATTTTGCTGGATTTTTTTCCCTTTGCTCTCATCACTTTCCCTCACAGTCTTGTATTTTATATGGGAATAGAGGGCTTTTGATGGTGTTCAGCTTGGAGAATTATTTGCTACCAGGGATAAAAACCAGGACTCACAGATGTAAAGCATGCACTTGGAGCCATCTTCTTGGTCTGCCATTCTACATCTTTAATATTCTCTTAATTGTGAACTCTTTTATTCAGATCTACATTTTTGATATACTGGTATTTACTTTTTTTGTTTTTGAGCCACAGTCAGCAATGCTTAGGCCTTAACTCCTGGTTCTACACTCAGGGATTCTGTTAGGACTCAGGAGATCATATGGGATGCTTGGGGATCTTGATAGGTCAGCCTGTGCATGGCCAACCGGTATTTACTTCTTTTTAGAGGGGTGTGGGTGTTTGGGACACACCCAGCAATAGCAGTGCTCAGTGTTACTCTTGGCTCTACATTCAGAAGTACTCCTGGCAATGCTTGGTGGGCCAGATGGGATGCTGGGTATTGAACCTGAATCAGCTGTACAAGTCAAATGCCTTATTCACTGTACTCTTTCCAGATCATATATTTACTTTTTTTGTTTGTTTAGTACTGTCTTTTTGGTCACATCTGGCAGCACTCAGGGGTTCCTTTTGTTTCTGTGCTCAAGAATCACTCCTGGCAGGCTCTGGGGACCAGATGGATTGCCAGGGATCGAACTGGGTCATCTGCGTGCAAGGCAAATGCTTCTACCCACTGTGCTATTGCTCCAGGCTCCCCCCTTTTATTTACTTTTTGGGGGAGGGGGTTTGGGTCACACCCGGCGGCAGTCAGGGGTTAACTCCTGGCTCTGTGTTCGGAAGTCACTCCTGGCAGGTACAAAGGACCATATTGGATGCCAGGATTCAAACCACCATTCGTCCTGGATTGGCTGCATGCAAGGCAAATGCAACGCCCTACCACTATGCTATTTCCTACCCCTTTTATTTACTTTGTAATAGAAGAGAAATACAGTTTGGCTTTCTTGAAGTCCACCAAATGTATTTTATTTTTACAGTAGTTTAAAATTTTATTTTTGGCATTAGGTATGTTTATTTTTTATTTTCCCCCTCTCAAGTCCTTTTTTTAAACAATAAAAACGAAATTGCTCTTTATCTTTTCTTTGTTTGGAGGTATTCTGAAGATTTCCATGAGAGGAATATTATTTGAAAAGAGTATAGTATATCTTGCAGCATGTGAAAATCCCTATATTTACCATTTTACTTTTTTTTACTTTAATATTAGTTTTTTTTATTTTTTTTAATTTACTTTTTTTACTTTAATTTTACTTTTATTTTACTTTAATATTTTTTACTTTAATTTTAGTTTTTACTTTAATATTTTGCTTTAATATTAGTTTTGTTTTCAGTTGGTTATACACTTTATATACATGAATTAAATCCATAAAACAATGCCTTTTATGCAGTGCTTAGGAGAGCCTGAAATATATTTACTCATGCAATGGGTTATAATTTTATAATTATAGGATTGAACTTTTTTTTTTTTTTTGGTTTTTCGGGCCACACCCATTTGATGCTCAGGGGTTACTCCTGGCTAAGCGCTCAGAAATTGCTCCTGGCTTGGGGGGACCATATGGGACGCCGGGGGATCGAACTGCGGTCCTTCCTTGGCTAGCGCTTGCAAGGCAGACACCTTACCTCTAGTGCCACCTCACTGGCCCCAGGATTGAACTCTTTTAACCCATAAGATTAGTTTGATTAATGAATTTATTGGAGGCTTAAACTTCTCTTTGCTTAGATAAACTAAGAGTTTGCTAGTTTCTTAAGATTTAACTTAGGGGCCTGGCGGTGGCGCTAAAGGTAAGGTGCCTGCCTTGCCTGCACTAGCCTTGGACGGACCATGGTTCGATCCCCCGGTGTCCCATATGGTCCCCCAAGCCAGGAGCGACTTCTGAGCGCATAGCCAGGAGTAACCCCTGAGCGTTACCGGGTGTGGCCCAAAAAACAAAAACAAAAACAAAACAAAAAGATTTAACTTAAAGACATTCAATTTATTATTAATGTTTTTATTTTATTTTATTTATTTTGGTTTGGTTTTTGGACCATACCTAGAGGTACTCAGGTTACTCCTGGCTCTATGCTCAGAAATCACTCCTGGCATGCTCGGGGGACCATATGGGATGCCTGGGATTGAACACGGTCCATCCTGTCTCAGCCATGTGCAAGGCAAACGCCCTTCCACTGTGCTATCACTCTGCCCCCCCTTTATGTTACTATATTTAATTTTTTTAATATTTTATTTTATTTTAATTTTTGGATCAGACCTGGCAATGCTCAGGGATTACTCCTGGCTCTGAGCTCAGAAGTTGCTCCTGACAGGCTCAGGGGACCATATGGGATATCAGGATTCAAACTGGAGTCCATTCACTGTTGGCTGTGTGCAAGGCAAACTCCTTGCCACTGTGCTATCCATCCCTCAGGCCCCTATATTTAATTTTTTTTAATGTTAGGACCACTTTTGGTTTGGGCTGGTAGTGTTGAAGGAAGCAGGTGCTAGGATTACTTAACTGTGCTGTATAAAGATAAGTTAATATTGCAAGCAAACCCAGGGCCTGCATATAGAATGCATGTATTGCCACTTGAACCATATTTCTTACCCCATTTAAACAATTTAATAATTTGTTTTTTTTTTTTTTTTTTGGTTTTGGGCCACACCCGGTAACGCTCAGGGGTTACTCCTGGCTATGTGCTCAGAAGTTGCTCCTGGCTTGGGGGACCATATGGGACACCGGGGGATCGAACCGCGGTTCGTCCAAGGCTAGCGCAGGCAAGGCAGGCACCTTACCTTTAGCTCCACCGCCCGGCCCACAATTTAATAATTTGTAAATATTTGATTAAAGACAAGTTATAAAAATGTTATAACTATTTTGCATACTTTTTTGTATAATTTTGTAGGAAAATGTACATTTTTCTTTATATTAGATGTTATATACAGCAATATGTTGTATATAATATCTAACCAAATTGCAATATCTGATTTCACCAGTTTAAACCATTTCTTTTTGTTGTTGTTGTTGTTGTTGTTTTGGTTGTTTTTTTGGTCACACCCAGTAGTGTTCAGAGGTTACTCCTGTCACTGCACTCGGGAATCATTCCTGGCAGTCATTGCTCAGGGGACCACATGGGATGCAGTTGACTACTCACAAGGCTGTACTATCTCTCTGTACTCTCACTCTGGCCCCAATTTAAGCTATTTCTGTATTTCTTACAATAAAGTTTGGTATAAAGGTCTTAATTTCTTTCATACAATTAGGCTTTAAGATGTAACTTGTTAAAAATTGAGGTTTTGAAAAAACAGTAAAATAAGAAGTTTTAACTTATTGGATTACTGATTTATTTAATAAATAAATTGGTTTTTTTGGAGGAGGTAGACTTCCCCAGCAGTACTTAGGGATATGGGCCTATTCTAGGTGGTATTGGACTGTGGGCTAATATTTCTCCTGCTCAGGCCCAGCAGTGCTGGGGTCATGAGGGTCATACCTATCAATGCTAGTGCAGGGGGAAGAATTTGGCACCTGCTAATGCAGGGCTTATGCTCTCTCTGGCTCTTTAAGTTATCCACAGCTTTAATAAGTTGAGTTTAATGTGTGTGTGTGTGCGCGTGCGCGAGAGCGCGTTCCACAAAGTTTAGGTTTTTATATTGTTAGCAATTTTGTTTTTTGTTGGTTTTTGGGTCACATCTCAGTGCTCGGGGGACCTATGGCATGCTAGGGTCTCAAACCCGGGTTGGCTACACACAAGGCAAGTGCCTTAACTCTTGTTAAGGCAAGACTATCGTTCTGGCCCCCTATTGTTAGCAATTTAAAACATTGTTATCACTTATGGCTGGGGAGATAGCTCAATCAACAAAGAATACTTTCTTACACAAGGGAAACTCTTGAGTTCAATCCCCAGTACCATCTGCTTTTCAAGCCCTAGCACTGTCAGAGATGGATCCTGTTCTGGGCCTTGCTGGGGCTGGGGCTGGGGCTGGGTCTCACCCAGGTTTCTTGGGCTGTTCTTGGAACCTTATGGTTTATGGGAGATCTAACTGGGATCTGTAGGATACTGTAGGAAACAGGGCAAATGGTTTATTCTCCTGTATTGCCTCTCTAGTCCAAGACCAAAGTTTTATTTTTGGATAACATTTGTAGATGAACTCTGTAGTTAACAGAGTCCATTAATTCTGTAGAAGTTCATTCATTCATTAACATTCTTGCTAAGTATTGATCTGATAATAAATACATAAGAATAATTCTTTTAAAATGTATGTTTTAGTTTGCGTTGATTCTTTAATTTGTTTCCATGACAGATGTAATAGCCATGGAGATTGTGGCTGTATAATACTCCTGTTTAAAGAGCAGATTACCAAGGTTTGTGGAACTATTTAAAGAAAATGGTAGCTTGATCTAATTCTTTGGCTTACTAATTAATGGAGCTGTTATAGAACTAATGTATTTAACAGAGGCCTGAAAGTATATTTACTTCGTAGTATCCGAATTGAATTACTTACGTTGAGTTTGTGAGTAGCAAGTAAGATGAATAATGGAGAAATCCTCTTAGAATTGAGAACAGTTGAGCCAACTGCTTGTTTCTGTTGATTTCCTCCAATCTGAACGTTACCTCTATTACTTACTGTTAAAGTAGTATTTGGGATAAGACTTTTTTTTTAGTTTTGATGCGTACTGCGTAAGGAATTGCTGAGTGAGAGAGGGAGAAATAGTTGCATCTTTATTTATTATATTGTGTTAATTCTGAAGTGCAAGGATTACCTACGTATGACTGTTTATTCTAAACAACTTATCTTGAGCCAGAATGACTGCAGTTGAAATAAACAGGTTAATGAAAGGAAAACATTTCTGTTTTATTTGAATTAATTTAAAATGAGCTTTAAAAAGCATATAGCTGTAAGTTCCTTTTTTTTTGTTTTTGTTTTTGGGCCACACCCGGCGGTGCTCAGGGGTTACTCTTGGCTATCTGCTCAGAACTAGCCCCTGGCAGGCATGGGGGACCATATGGATGCCAGGATTCGAACCAACCACCTTAGGTCCTGGGCCTGCTGCTTGCAGGCAAACACTGCTGTGCTATCTCTCCGGCCCCAGCTTTAAGTTCTTTTGATGTCTTCAGTTAAGCTGATTTTAAAATGAGAGTATCTCTCGTTTTTATTTGTTTATTTATTTATTTATTTATTTTCATCTCTTGTTTTTAGATAAACTACAACTTTTGGCTTAATTCTTGGGGGTGGGGTGGGGACTGGACTAAACCTGGTGATACTGAGGTCACTCAAAGTACAAAATCCCTAGGACATGGATTCCTAGTGTTTATACTAGGGATTTTGTTGACCACACATTTATTTATTTGTTTTTAATTTTTTGGGGGGGCCATTTGAAACTTTATTGGGGGAACGTACAGGGGAGGGGCCATCCTCAGATGTCTTGGGCATGGCCTCCATTGTACTGAGCCCCTGTTCACAAGTATCTGACCAGCGTCCACAAGGACCTCGTTTGGGATTCTTGGCAGGGCCAGGTCCAAAGGGGTCACTACCCCCCTCCCCAGTCCCGTGCTGCTGCTGCTCCTGCGCCATGTTGTGCTACAGCACTTGCTGCTACTAGTTGGCGAGGACATGGCGGATGCCGCTGACCAAACATTTATTAGTGTCTATTCTAGAATTGAACAAATACTCTTTTTGGGGGGAGAGCCACACTCAGCAGTGGTCAGGGGCTACTACTGGCTCTGCAATCAGGAATCATTCCTGGCAGAGCTTGGGACTCCATGTGGGATGCTAGGGATCAAACTGAGATTGGCTTCATACAAGGTAAGCACCCTACCCACTGTACTGTTACTCCAGCTCAAACCTTTTTTGTACTAAAATATTTATGTTGGATTTCTAATTATCACATACATCTTGAAGTTACATCTTCAACTTCAATTCTGGAAGATGTGTTATGAGTTAGATGTCTCAGACATGTAAATAGAACTGATGATTTAGTAGTTGCTTATGGTTCTGGAGTTCAGAAAGAGAGCTCTGAGTGGAGAATTTTTTCTTTTATTTTTGCATCATACCTTGCTATGCTCAGGACTTAATTTCTTTCTGGCTCTGCTCAGGGATCATGTCTCAGAGACCCTATGGGGTATCAGGGATCAAATCTGGGTAGACAGTATGCAAGTCAAGTGCCTTACCCTCTGTATTATTTTTCTGACCCTAGTTGATCTGGTTAGATGTGTTCAACAAGGAAGTATGTATTTAGCTAGAGATCTGTGACCCTATAATTAAATTTTTAGAGCTGGGAAGAAGTAGAACTAGTAAAAAGACTGAGAAGAAATCCAGTGAGATAAGAGAAAAATCTGCTATGTAGAATCTCATAAGCCATGTGGCCAAACCTTCCTCTCCCCGCCTGACCAAAAAATGGCCAAAATAAATGATTCGAAAACAAACAAAAGCTTTGACTGAATGGCTTTATACATATAGGTTTTGGGCCACACTCAGTGGCATTCAGAGTTTAATCCTGGCTCTGCACTCAGAAATCACTCCCAGCAGGCTTGACCATGTGGGATGCTGGGGATTGAACCTGGGTCTGTCCTGTATCTTCCGCGAGCAAAGCAAACACCCTACTACTGTTCTCTCACTCTGGCCCCCAGGCTTATTTATTAATTTTATTTTACTTTGTATTTTTTCCCTCCTTCCTTCCCTCCCTCTGAGTTTATGAGCCACATCCAGCTTTGCTCAGCACTCAGTCTTACCTCCCTGCTCAGGGATCACTCCTGGCCAGGCTCAAGGAATCTTGTGTGGTGCTGAGGATTGAACCTAAGTTAGCAACATGCATGACATGCTCCTTATTTATTAATACTATCTCTTCAGGGCTGTCTAAAAATTATTTTCCTAAATTATCTGCTAATTTGTGTTTTTCTCAGCTTCAGTTATTTCTCTAGCCTTTCCATGGTGATTCTTTCCACATCATGTATCTACTGCCTATTCTGTATTCTCTCCCCTTTCCCCACCATTCTTTTATTTTCTTATATTCATTGTCAGGGTCCAAACCCAGGATTTTATACTCTGGAAGCACATGTTGTGTTAGTGTATAACACAGCTATATATCTCTGTCTAAAATTCTTCAGATTTTAAAATCATATCCATTTCCCAAAACCTTTAGCTATAGTTATATCTTAGACCTGTATCCCAAGAGCTAATTGTTTCCAGATGCACAATCAGCATTTTCTCATGATAGCTCTGAATCTCAAATCGTCAATGAATCTATTGATGCCAGTTTTTATTTTTTGAATGTAGACTACTTAATATTCTGATTCAATCCCCTTGTCTATGTATTTAAATAGTCTATGATGAGAATATTATGTATTTGTAGCATTGTTTTCTCAAAAATCAAGGTAACTGGGGCTGGAGAGATAGCACAGCGGTAGGGCGTTTGCCTTAGATGCAGAAGGATGGTGGTTCGAATCCCAGCATCCAATATGGTCTCCTGAGCCTGCCAGGAATGATTTCTGAGCATAGAGCCAGAAGTAACCACTGAGTACTGCTGGGTGTCATCCAGAAACAATAACAACAACAACAACAACAAAAATTAAGGTAACTAAATCATTGGCCTTTTTTGTTTGTTTGTTTGTTTGTTTTTTGTTTTCAGGTCACACCTGGCAGCACTCAGGGGTTTCTTCTGGCTTTATGCTCAGAAATCGCTCTTGGCAGGCTCAGGGTACCCTATGGGATGCTGGAATTTGAACTTCCGACCTTCTGTGTGCAAGGAAAATGCCTTACTTCCATGCTATCTCTCCGGCCCTAGATCTTTTTTCTCATAATAAAGGTTAAAACTAAAAGATTTGGGGGCCTAAGAGATAGCACAGTGGTAGGGCATTTGCCTTGCAAGCAGCCAACACAGGACTGAAGTTGATTCGAATCCCGTCATCCCATATGGTTTGCCAAGAGCAATTGCCAAGAGCAATTTCTGAGTGCAGAACAGGTGTAACCCCTGAACACTGCCAGGTGTGGCCCAAAAACAAACAAGCAAGCAAAACAAAACAAAAAATCTTTGACCAGAGAGATATCTCATTGTGGTGAGCACATGTTTTTTCATTAGGTGGTATACAAAGGGTTTGATTGTGGTACAACATTTTAGAACAGCAATAGATGAATGATTAGGGCCATTTGGGAGAAAGCAGAAAGAGGCAATAGCTTCAGATTAAATTAAACCATTGTTAAGTCAAGAGTTTTAGTTTCTAGGCCACACTCTGGAGCAGTGCTCAAGGCTTACTCCTGGTTCTGTGCTCAGGTATCATGCATTGAGGACTCTGGGGAGCCTATTGAGTGCTGGAGATCAAATGGTCGCCAGCATGCTCAATGGCACCCTACCTACCTTACTATTGCTCTTGCCCCTTCATTGTTAAGTGCTTGAGTTTCATGCCAAAAGGATTGGGAAGACTCAGAGTGTTTTTTTTGTTTTGTTTTGTTTTGTTTTGGTTTGGTTTTTGGGTCACACCCAGCAGCGCTCAGGGATCACACCTGGCTTCACGCTCAGAAATAGCTCCTGGCAGGCACGGGGGACCATGTGGGATGCCGGGATTTGAACCACTGTCCTTCTGCATGAAAGGCAAACGCCTTACCTTCATGCTATCTCTCCAGCCCCAAGAGTGTTTTAAGACAGTTTATTTATAGGTAATCTATCCAATTGAAGACAGAAAGGAATCAAGGAAAGGATATATCAGCAAATTATGGCAATCGAAGACCAAAGGTTTACAGTGATTTTTCAAAGGAAAAATGGGCTTGTATATATATTAAGGCTTAGTATTTAGCCTTGGAAAGGAAGTAAATCATTCAGGTATAAAGGAAAGAAGTGGAAATAGATACTTAGGGAAGTTTTTTATAACCAAGAAGAAAAGTAATAAAACCAGTGACTTTTTTTTTTTTTGGGTATAATTTTTTTTTAGGAATAGAGGCAGAAGAGGCAGAAAAAAATGTTTGTTTTGGGGCTGCATCTCATGAACTTTGGGTTACTCTTGGCTCTGTGCTTAGGAATCACGCTTGGCAGGGCTTTGAGGACATATGGGATGCCAGGGATTGAACTAAGGTCAGTCATGTGCAAAGCAAGTGCCCTACTCACTATGCTACCACTTCAGCCTCTGGAAACTACTATTAAGTTAGGACATTTGAATAGTTCTTGTTTGGGGCCTCACCCAGTGATGCTTGGGAGTTACTTGTGGGGATCTGTCTTGGTAGTACGTGGGGATCATACGGTGCCAGGAATTGAACCTTGAATCCTGCACACAAAGTATGTGCTCAGCCTAGAGCCTTTGAAAAAAACACCTTCATACAATTCCAACTCTTGGAATTGCTTCTTTGTTCAAACACAGACCAATGTACTTAAACCTTATCTTCCTTATCTAAGTCTTTCCCATACTCATGTGTTTTCCTAAAATTTAATGACGTGAAATGATCACATCAGAGATATATAGCATAGTGGTAGGGTGTTTGCCTTGTACACAGCAGATCCAGGACGAACAGTGGTTCAAATCCCATCATCCCATATGGTTCCCCTAACCCACCAAGAACGATTTCTGAGTGCAGAACCAGGAGTAACCCCTGAATGCCGTCGGATGTGACCCAAAAAAAACAACAAATGATTTCATCAGTTTATTCAATTATAAAAATGGGGGTCTGGGGGCTGGAGCGATAGCACAGCGGTAAAAACGTTTGCCTTGCACACACGGCTAACACTTGCCAAGGACAGACAGACCCAGCATCCCATATGGTCTCCCAAGCTAGCCAGGAATGATTTCTGAGCACAGCGCCAGGAGTGACCCCTGAGTGGCGGCGGGTGTGACCTAAAAACCAAAAAAGGAAAAAAAAATAAAACAAAAAAACGGGGGCCTGAGCGATAGCATAGAGAGTAGGGTGTTTGCATTGCATGAGGTTGACCCAGGACTAAACTGGGTTCAGTCCCTGGCATCCCATATGATTCTCCGAGCATGCTAGGAATAATTTCTGAGCATAGAGCCAGGAGTAATCCCTGAGCACCCCTGGGTGTGGGCCAAAGCCCCAAAAATTATATATATATGTTAATGCGGATATCATTTCCATATTATACATGCATGAACTTAAAGAGTTCTTCCCTGCTTCCCACTCCCCTCACATCATTTGGGCCATACATGGTGGTGCTCAGGGCTTACTCCTAGTTTGTCCTCAGGAATCCTTGGTGGGGCCCGGTACTCTATGGAGTACTGGGGGTCAAACCCGCTTTGACTGCTTGTAGCCAAGTACTCTACTTAATGTACTAGCTTTTATCCTCTCAAAGTTCTTTTTTTTTCTTTTTGATTTTTGGATTTTGGGTGACACCTGGTGCCGCTCAGGTTATTCCTGGCTCTGAGCTCAGAAATCACTCCTGTCAGACATGGGTATTAGAACCAGTCTGTCCTGGATCAGCAGTGTGGAAGGCAAACACCCTACTGCTGTGCTATCTCTACGGCCCTAAATTCTTCTTTTTTTTTTTTTTTTTTTGGTTTTTGGGCCACACCCAGTAACGCTCAGGGGTTACTCCTGGCTATGCGCTCAGAAGTCGCTCCTGGCTTGGGGGACCATATGGGACACCGGGGGATCCGTCCAAGGCTAGCGCAGGCAAGGCAGGCACCTTAGCTCTTGCTCCACCGCCCGGCCCCCCTAAGGTCTTCTTTTAGAGAAATTATAAAAATTCAAAATTCAGTTGTTGGTACAGATTTTATATACTTCTTTCATTTTCAGTATGGAATTTGTTTTGTTTTGTTTTGTTTTGTTTTGGGCCACACCCATTTGACACTCGGGTTACTCCTGGCTGTCTGCTCCGAAATTGCTCCTGGCTTGGGGGGACCACATAGGTGCAGGGAGATTGAACTGCAACTGTTCTAGGCTAGCTCTTACAAGGCAGATGTCTTGCCTCTAGTGCCACCGCTCCGGCCCCAGTATGGAATATTTTTCTTTGTTGATGACTAATATAGTAAAAATTAGCAAAACTCCAAGTTATTAAATTTATCCTATTCCTCCATCATTATCCTTTATGGTTTCCTGGCACATTTAACAAAAAGGTTGCAGGGGACTTGGCTTGTGATGTGTGAGGCCAGGTTTCATTCCAGCACTGCATAAGCTAAAACGAAAATTAGGACTAAGATCAAATGTCTATGTTGAAATTGTAATACAGATTTTTATTTCAGGTCTTTGTAGGTAAAATACCAAGAGATTTATATGAGGATGAATTGGTACCCCTGTTTGAAAAGGCTGGTCCCATTTGGGATCTACGTCTGATGATGGATCCACTCTCTGGTCAGAATAGAGGGTATGCTTTTATTACCTTCTGTGGAAAAGAAGCGGCACAGGAAGCTGTTAAACTGGTATGTGATGAATAAAAATCCCTGATGAGCACATTCAATAAGAATTACTTCAGTTTAAATGTATTGTAAATGTTTTATAATTTGAAAGTCATATTAATGAAGTTGCTATGTGTCCTTGGAATTTTTTTTCTTACTATAAAAGTAAAAGTAAATGAAAGTAATATATGTGAATAATAAATATAGCCCAGGAAATAAATGTGTTAGGAGAAAGTAGCTTATAATTTTCAAAAAGTAATTCATTAGATTGATTAATGTCTTAAGTTTTATTTGAGTACTTGGTGCTTTTGTATTCTTTTTTTACAAATTAAAAATGGTCAATTCTTGCTCTTAAACTTTCGGATAAAGTACTAATGTAATAACAGTGTAATAAAAACTCGAAGGGGTTCAGGAGAACGTTTGGCTAACACTGACTTTTTAAGGACACAGTTCAGGAACTTGTATCTATTTTGTTCCATTTTAATCATAACCTAATCACATAATTTATATATTTTTAAGTTTATTCTTGTTCTTTTCTATCTTTTGTTTCCAGGCTCTTCAGTCCCCTCTGACTTGAATCTTACTCTCTTTTTCTACTATTTTATAACCAGTATTCTAGTAATTTCCTTAAGTTGAAGCTTTTAACACCTTCTATGCCTTTTACTCTTTAAACTTTTTGGAGTGGGGGGGAGTGTTGGGCCACACCAGCTGCACTCAGGTGTTTCTGGCTCTGTGCTCAGAAGTCGATCTTGCAGGCGTGAGGGACCATATGGGATGCTGGAGATCAAACCCGGGTTTGTCCTTGGTCGATTGCAAGCAAGACAAACACCCTGCCACTGGGCTATCACTCTGGCCCCTTTATACTTAATTCTATTGTAGTACTAGTAGTACTAATGTTAGTATTAGCAGCAGCACCTGTAACAAACTTCTGCAAATTAAGTATATCTTTATTCTTAAGATACAACCATCTCAGTAATTTACTATAATTTCATTTTGTTTTGCTATATTTTGCCAGTTCTAGCCCTTCTTATATGGTTAACCTCATTTCCCAAGTTTTTATTTTGTTTTGTGGCCACACCCGATGTGGCTCTGAGATTACTCTGGGCTTTGCACTCAGGAGGAATCAGTCTGTTAATAATGTCTGGGGAACTATGTGGGATGCTGAGGCTCGAACTCTGGTCAGCTGCATGCAAAGCAAATGTCTTACCTAGTCTACTATTGCTCCTGCCCTCCCAAGGCTTTTGACTTTTATTAATTGCCTGGAGATTTATTCTCATTCTACTTTGATTTCGATTTTGGTTTTTATTATGGACTTCTTTCAATCTATTTAATATTGAGTTGTTTACAACACTTTTTCCTCATTTGACAACATACAGATATGGCACTAGGTTCATCAAAGAAACTAGCAGATAGTGTTTTAAGTAAACCATTTTTTTAAGTAAACCATTTTTAATTACTTCATATAACTTTGAAAGTATTGTTTTTGATTTGCAGTTTAAAACTTCATATGCTTATTTAGAACTTTATAGTATAGAATACACATTTTCTAAATTTATGTTGGATTGCTTTAATGTATTTTGTTACTTTCATGTATTGTTAATTTTGCTTGTGATTTATTTTATATCTAATTTCTTCTCCAAGGATCCTGAATTATCAGTACTGATTACTTTTTCTGAAATTGTCTGGGGGAAAAGAACGTAAGACAGATACAATTTTAGCATGAAATAAAATTTGTTTAAGAATCCAGTAACTGTCATCTACGGAGGATTATCAAACCAAACTAAAATGAGTGATAGTATCAGTGAAGTTTAAAAATATATGTGTATACAAACAGGGCAAACAAGGGAACTTGGTAAGTTCAGGTAGTAGGGATTGTTTTAAATATAAAAGTTTAATAATTGTTGAACTATTTTAGAATAAGTTCAGTTTTCCTGAACTTGGGGTGGTTGTGGGGTATCTGGTTTTTTCTTCCTTGCAGTGTGACAGCTATGAGATTCGTCCTGGTAAACACCTTGGAGTTTGTATATCTGTGGCAAACAACAGGCTTTTTGTTGGATCAATTCCGAAGAATAAAACTAAAGAAAACATTCTGGAAGAATTCAGTAAAGTCACAGGTAAAACAAAAAATGTATATAGATTAGTCTTGGGAAACCTTGTGGTACTATTGATAAATGCAAAAAGGCAAAACAAAATGGAGGTATGTATTATGAGTTACGTTATATACCATTTTCACTGTGTAATTGTCACAGGTTTTCTGCCAGATCTTTTGCAAAATAAGTGGGGTGTGATCATCATGCAAAGCATTTAAAATTGTATTTAAATTATATTTCTTAAATTTCTTTAACGATTATTCAGTAGTGACATTTATATAGTGAAAGATGGTCATTTTCCTACTTATAGCTTTATATTAGTTTGAACTAAGTATGGAATGTTTAAAGAAACTGAGGATATGAGGGACCTTAAAAAGAATGTTTATTATTTTTTCTTCGCCTTTTTTTTTTTTTTTTTGCCTTAATTGAGCTTTGGGTTTTGCTATGTACAGTCTTCAAGTGAAAGCATTTTCTCATTGATATTCAGTGTGCTTTAGAACCAAGCGGATGAGAGTTCGTAATTTCCTGTGACCTTGTCTACATTATAATTTTCAAAATTTCAATTTTAAGTCCATGGAGTTGATTGCGAAGTAGTTCTTGGTGGTGATTGAATCCAGAGCCTCCAATGCACAAGGCAGGCATTCTACAACTAAACTATATCACTAGTGAACCCCTATTTTATTTTTTTAAAATGCAAGCTATTATTTAAAAATCATTGGGTCAGGAGCCAGAGAGATAGGGCTCCTGCCTTTCATGTGGCCAATACATGTTCGATCCCCACTACCACATATAGTCCCTTAAGCCCTGTCAGGAGTGATCCCTGAGCTGAGAGGCAGGAGTAAGCCCCTGAGCATCAGTGGGTGTGTCCCAAGTCCCCCTACTGTGCCTCCCAATTATAGATTTTGGTAGGTAAGGAGTAGAACTTAGTGGTAAGCTATAAGTTTTGTATGGCTGAGGTCTTACGTTTTATCACTTGAATCAGAAAGACAAAAATGCAATTAAAACATTAGTTAGATCATTTATTACTTTTCATTATAAAACCACATAAACCATTCCTAATTTAGACTTTCTATCCTTTTCCCTTCCTTGAAGCGTGTTCTTTCAATCTTTCATTTATTAGCAATTGCTTATGGTCAGCAGTCTTCATCTTTCCTAAATTGATTTATTCTTAGAACCTTTAACATCTATGTAGATAGACCATTTGATACCCTGACCATCTTATCTTTTGTTTTGTTTTGCTTTGTTTTGTTTTGGTCACACCCGGCTACTCCTGGCTCTATGCTCAGAAATCGCTCCTGGCAGGCTCAGGGGACCATATGGGATGTTGGGATTCATACTACCATTCTTCTGCATGCAAGGCAAACACCCTACCCCCGTGCCATCTCTCCTGCCCCTCATCTTACCTTTTGATTTTTTTTTTTTTTTTTTTTTTTGTGGTTTTTGGGTCACACCCGGCAGTGCTCAGGGGTTACTCCTGGCTCCATGCTCAGAAATTGCTCCTGGCAGGCACGGGGGACCATATGGGACGCCGGGATTTGAACCAATGACCTTCTGCATGAAAGGCAAACGCCTTACCTCCATGCTATCTCTCCGGCCCCTGATTTTTTTATCATTATTCTTTTATTTCAGTTCCTCCAAATCTAAATCATAATTTCTAGATCTTGCCACCAGAAATTTTTCTCAGGCTAAATTTTGATTTCTGATGTTCTATATTTGTGACCACTGCTACTGTCAGTAACAATTGTATTAATTAACTCTGATGCATGGCTCCTTGACCTCATAATCATTCAATTCCTTTCTGATTTTATACCCATTTATTTACTCCTTCAACAAGTATTTATTCAATATCTATTAGTGCTAGAATTGCTTATTGTGCTAGGATACAATGGCGGGTAAGAGCTATTCTCTGCCTTTCTGGGGAAAAAAAGTTTAGACTCCCTCCAGTTAAAATATTTAAAATACTTTCTACATTGTGGTAGGCACTTTGTAAAGAGAAATAAAGGATATTTTGCTAGAGAAGAGAAATTATCCTTATTTCAGTGGTCTTTGAAGACTTTGAATGTGAGATTGTAGCCAAGACCAGAAAATTGATGAGGTTGTGGTATACAAAGAGCAAAGAAATGTGCATGAGAACAATACATGCTAAAACTCAAAGGCAAAAAAGAACTTGATGTATTAAAGTAACAGAAAAGGCCAGTGCTTTGAAAGGTAGATTTGGGGATAGAATATAAGGAGTGAGATAAGCAGGGTTTTTGTTGATAATGTAAGGAGTCGTTTGAAATTTATTGTATATATACTAATACATTTGAAGTTGTTTTTTTTTTGTGGGTTTTATTTTTTTGTTTTTGGTTTTGGGTTTTTGGGTCACAACTGGCAGTGCTCAAGGTCACTCATTGCTCTCTGCTCAGAAATCGCTCCTGGCAGGCACAGGGGACCGTATGGGATGCTGGGAATCGAACCACCATTCGTCCTGGTTGGCAAAGTGCAAGGCCTACTGCTGTGCTATCGCTACGGCCCCACATTTGAAGCTTTTAAGCAGAGAATAACATTTGTAACATTCAGAGAAAACTTTTTATTCTGCTATATTATATAATATAATGACTTATGGGAGTTAAGAGTAGAAATTAATAGATGAGTTGATTGTCATAGTATTTCAGATAGGAGATTGTGTAGCAGAGTAATAGACGAAAAGTAAATTGATGGGTATGAAATTGGATAGGGGAAATGGTGAAAGGAAAAAAATGATGAATGAGTCTATTTCTGGCTTGAGAACTGGGAATATGATACTGTATATGAAGTAGGAAACTGTAGAGAATATTATTTCTTTTAAAATTTGGAATATTTGAGTCTGAGCCAGAAATACCTTAGTATTTTCCTCCTTTTTCTCCCCCTCCTCTTCTCACCATCACCATCATCATTTTTGTTTTCTGGCCACACTCAGCAGTGTTCATACTTTATTCCTGGCTGTGCTTGAGTGACTGAGATGCTGGAAATTGAACTAGGTTAGCCATGTGCAAGGGTAATACTTTTACTTTTTTTTTTTTTGGTACTGTCTCTCTGGCCCTCCTGTTTCTGTTTGTTTGTTTGTTTTATGGGAAACACCTTGCAGTGCTCAAGGACTTTTTCTGGTGATGGTTGGGGGACCTTAGTACCAGAGATTGAATCAGAGCTTCTGGATACACAGCATGTACTCCAACTCTTGAATTATTATCTCCCTTTACTTTCCTTTAATCATTTCTTTTACTTCAAATTTTTGGGCCACATCCAGTAGTGCTTTAGGGATCTTTGTCAACTCATTTCTTGGGGATAGTTCCCAGTGGTGCTCAAGAGACTATGTAGTGCCTGTGATCAAATTCAGGCTCCTGTATACAGTTTGTGCTCCAGCTTATTGCTCTATCTCTGTGATTTGGGAGTAACCCAAATCATTCTTTTGTTTACATTTTGGGCCACAACTGGCGGTGTTCAGGACTTACTCCTGACTCTGTGCTCAGGGGTCACTACTGGCAGGGCTCAAGACCATATGGGATGCCGGGGATTGAACTGAGTAAGCTGTATGCAAGGCAAGTGCCCTACCTGCTGTACTATTCTGGTCCCCAATCCAAATCATATATAATATAAATAATATTTAAATAAATATAAATAATATTTTAAAGTAGGAGCTAGCTGATACTTAAAAATAATTTTTATAGAAAAATGACAGTATGTAACTAATAGAGGAATATAACATAGATCCATAGATTTTTAGAACTTGGTTATTGAATGCTCTCTTGGATTTGAATGAATAATTTTGCTTTTAATTTTGTTGGTACTATTCTAAGTTCATGTTATATCACTCTAAAACAAAATACGTTAAAATATGTTAGTTGGACTTAATAAGTGCCGTCAGGATTCCTAAAATTAAAAAGAAGCATAAAGTGCTGTTTCAGCTTCCATCTCTAATAATAGTGATTTAATTGCCTGCTAGATAGTCAATCGTTTTGAGATTGCTTCAGTTATTTTTTGCAGTGACAAATGGATTTAGATCTGTCTAGTTGCTACTTAGATGTGTGGTGGATGCTTTTGGCTTATATATCTGGCTGTTGGTTTAACAGAGGGTTTAGTGGACGTGATTCTCTATCATCAACCTGATGACAAAAAGAAGAATCGGGGATTCTGCTTCCTTGAATATGAGGATCACAAGTCAGCAGCACAAGCCAGACGCCGACTGATGAGTGGAAAAGTTAAAGTATGGGGAAATGTTGTTACAGTCGAATGGGCTGACCCTGTGGAAGAGCCAGATCCAGAAGTCATGGCTAAGGTAAATGTAGTTATGTGGGATGGGGCGTGGTTATCATGTAAATTTTTATGTTAAGAATCAAGCTCAAGTTTTTAAGTATATAATAAATCTAAATACAAATTGTAGCTCTTAATCTTACTGCTTTGGCCAAAACCTGGTTTCACACAAATGTAGGAGTCTTTCTGGGTATCCAGATTAGTTATCTCTTTTCCTTCTTTTTTTTTTTTTTTGTTTTTGTTTTTGTTTTTGGACCACACCCGTTTGACACTCAGGGGTTATTCCTGGCTATGTGCTTAGAAATCGCCCCTGGCTTGGGGGGACCATATGGGACGCCGGGGGATCGAACCGAAGTCCGTTCCTTGGCTAGTGCTTGCAAGGCACTAGATACCTTGCAAGATACCTTACCTCTAGTGCCACCTTCCCGGCCCCCTTTTCCTTCTTAATAAATGGATATGAATATCAGAAATGAAATACTTTCAGTTACATATTTCTGTCCACAGCATTCCTATAGTGCAGGCAATAGAAAATGCAGAAATTTTAAATTAAATATATATATTTTTAATTTTTGTTTTTTTTGCCCACATCTGGAGGTGCTGAGGGTCTGTTCTTGGATTTCCACTTAGTAGTGACTCATGGTGGTCTCAGAGGACCATATGGGATGTCAGCTATTGAACCCTGCATGCAGGGTCAAACACCCTACCCCTTTTACTATCTCTTCAGCCCCAACAGATACTTCGTTGTTTTATTTTTGTTTGTTTTTTGTTTTTGGACCACACCAAGCAGAGCTCAGGGGTTACTTCTGGCTCTGCACTCAGGGTAGTGACCTGGTGGTGCTCCAGCTAATTATATGGGATGTTGAGGATCAGTCTGGGTCAGCCACATGCAAGGTAATGCCCTCCCGCTGTGCTCTGGCCCCAATAGACTTTTTTCTAAGGCAGAAAAAAAAGTTACATTTTAGAGATTTATTATTATTTAGAGATTATTTACACTCTGCACTGATCATATTATGACTTGTTTTTACGTGACACTGAACTTTATTTCAATGTTTAGCTTTTTATTTGTTTTTTTTGTCCATACCTGATGGTGCTTAAAACTTAGTTTTTCTGACTTTGTGCTCAGCAATTACTTGTGCAATGTGACTCAAGGGACTATACTTGGTGCCTGATCTGGATCTTGGGTTGGCTGCTTTCTAGGCAAGCATCCTGCCATCAATATTATTTCTGTAGTTCTCAATGTATAGCTTATTTTAAGCCCTTTTTATTTTAAATAATTAAATTTCTTTAATGATTGCTCTGATAAAGAATGGCAAAAGTCATAGTGTTACCACATTTGCTGTTACATGGTAGTGGCAAAAGTTACTTGGCAGATTATGAGTATGTATTGCCAGGATTTTTGCCTGATAAATGGTGGTAGGAGGAATCCTGATTCTTAGGCTTTTCTGCATTACTCCTGGGAATGAGGAGACACATGAGCGCTTTCCATTATCGTAATATGAGTATTTTGTTTTGTGTCTTTTTCTTTTTTAAGGAGATAGCAACTCTATGGAGGATATAAAATTGTGATGAGATTCTTCTGGACTGAGGAAGTCTTCCTGAGGCTTTTATCCTGGAAGCAGTCCTCATTCTGATTAGTTTGGAAGAGGGCACTAATTTATACCAATTTGGCTCCACTTTGTTGGATGGCACTGAACTTTAGTGTATTATAAGAAACTTTAGCAACAGTCACCTGTTTTAAAGTTTCTGTCACTTGTGTTTTTGGTCAGATCATTGAATTTGAATTTTTATCTTTGTAGTAAATATTTGTTTTTTGGAACCACACCTGATTATGCTGAGGAATCATATATTACACTGGGATTCAGTTCAGGGTTGGGGTCACAGCCACATGCTAGGAAAGTGGCTTAACTTTTGTACTTTTTCTCTGTCCCTGCATAAATATTTTAAGATTCCTTACAACTTTGAAAAGGTATTGGGATAGTCTGCGCCTGAGCAAAGACACTTTGCCACTGAGCCATATTCATGGCCTCTTGCTTCCTTATTACTTTATAAAATATTAAAAAATATATATCATTGTAGTATATACCAAGCTATGGTTCCAGTCTGTCTGTACCCCAAGTAAGAATAAATAAAACCGTGATGGCAATAAACTTTTTATTATATTCTTTATCATTTTGTATTCAATACTTTTTTTTTCTTTGGCTTTTGGGTCAGACCTGGCAGCACTCAGGAGTTACTCCTGGCTCTACACTCAGAAATCACTCCTTGCCAGGATTCGAACCATTGTCCTGCATGTAAGGCAAACGCCCCACCTCCATGCTATGTCTCCAGCCCTATTTAATACATTTTTATTTATTTATTTAATACTTTTTTTTTTTTTTTTTGGTTTTTGGGTCACACCCAGCAGCGCTCAGGCGTTACTCCTGGCTCTATGCTCAGAAATCACTCCTGGCAGGCTCAGGGGACCATATGGGAAGCTGGAATTCGAACCATCATCCTTCTGCGTCTAAGGCAAACGCCTTACCGTTGTGCTATCTCTCCGGCCCCCTATTTAATACATTTTTTAATGAATCACCATGACATACAGTTAGTTACAAAGTTGTTCATGACTGTGTTCAATACCTGTCTCTTCACCAATGCACATTTCTCATCACAAATGTCCCCAGTTATCCTTTCCAGGGATCATATGGGCTACTGGGAATTGAACCCAGATTTGCCACATGCAAGGCAAGCACCTTGTCCATTGTACTTGCTATCTCTTCAGTAAGGCTCTGGTTTTAGGGGTCACTCAGAGGACCATATTCAATTTCAACATCAAACTATGGTCTACTGTGCATAGCAAGCAATATAAACCCTGTTTTGTTTCTTTGACCTCAAAATTATATCTAAAGGTATAGAAAGAAATTACATTTCCTCTTCTTTTTTTTTTTTTGTGGTTTTTGGGTCACACCCGGCAGTGCTCAGGGGTTATTCCTGGCTCCAGGCTCAGAAATTGCTCCTGGCAGGCACAGGGGGACCATATGGGGCGCCGGGATTCGAACCGATGACCTCCTGCATGAAAGGCAAACGCCTTACCTCCATGCTATCTCTCCGGCCCCACATTTCCTCTTCTAATCTCTCTCTATTCTCTATATACATTGAGTTTCTGTAGTCTGTGGCTTATCCTTTTAGTGATTTCTTTTCAGGCTTTCTCCCTTTGTCTATGTGTATGAATGATTATTAGTACCCTATTGCATTTACTAACCTACATTATATTTACTGTTGCAATGGTAACTGTTTCATTGTATGTACCTTATATAAAAAAAGCCAATTAATCTATAATGCAATTCTTGACTATAGAAAGGATTGTCTTTTTTTTTTTTTTTTTTTTTGCTATTGGACCACACCCAGCAGTGCTCAGGGGTTATTCCTGGCTTTATGCTCAGAAATCTCTTCTGGCAGACTCGGGGGACCATATGGGATGCCGGGATTTGAACATCGTCCTTCTGCATGCAAGGCAAACACTTTACCTCCATGCTATCTCTCTGGCTCCTTTAAAAAAATTTTTTTTTTGCTTTTGGGCCACACCCACCAGTGCTCAGGGGTTACTCCTGGTTCTATGCCCTCCCCCCAAAAAAAAGTCTTTTAGGAGCCAGAGAAAAAGTACAGCAGAGAGTGCTTGCCTTGTACCTGGTCTACTTGTGTTTGATCTCGGCATCCCGTATGGTCCCCTGAGCATGGCAGGAGAAATTTCTGAGTGCAGAGCCAGGAATAACTTCTGAGCATTGCCAGTGAGGCCCCAAAACCAAATAAAGGTTTTTAACTTTGCTTATGCATCTTTTTGTCATATAGTAGTCATTTTAGTATTTGAAAATATATTTTTTATAGTTTTTCATTTATTTTGTGTGTGTGTGTGCGCGCGCGCGCTCAGGGGAACGTATGTAACCGGGTTGTCTGCATGTAACACACACACCTTACCTGTTGTACTATCACTTTCAATCTGGCCTCTTTATAGTTTGTGGTTTTTGTTTGCTTGTTTTTGAGCCATACTGAGTGGCGCTTATGGGTTACTCCTGCCTCTGTGCTCAGAAATTGCTCCTGGCAGGCTCGGGGGACCATGTGAGATGCCGGGGATTGAATTTAGGTCTATCCCAGATCATCTGCATGCAAGGCAAACACCCTACCACTGTGCTAATCCTCCAGCCCTTCTTTATAGTGGCTTTTTTTGGGGGTGGGGGGGTTATCTGGCAGCGTCAGGGGTTACTCTTGACTCTGAGCTCAGAAGTCACTCCTGGCAGGCTCGGGACCAGATGGGATTGCTGGGATTTGAATTGGGATCCGTACTATGTTGTCTGTGGGCAAGGCAAACACTGTGCTATCACTCAGGCCCCCCTTTACATTTCTTTTTTTTTTTTTTTTTTTTTTTTTTTTGTGGTTTTTGGGTCACATCCGGCAGTGCTCAGGGGTTATTCCTGGCTTCACGCTCAGAAATTGCTCCTGGCAGGCACGGGGGACCATATGGGACGCCGGGATTCGAACTGATGACCTCCTGCATGAAAGGCACACCTTACCTCCATGCTATCTCTCCGGTCCCCCCTTTATATTTCTTTCTTTTTTTTTTTTTTTCCTTTATATTTCTTTTAAAGAATTAAATCACAGGTCTTCTCTCAACATTTTAATAAGGAATCACCTTTTTTCCCTTTCTTTATCTTTTGGTTTTTGAGTCACAACCAGCAATGCCCAGGAATCGAACCAGGGTCCATCCTGTGTTGGTTGCATGCAAGGCAAACACCCTACTGCTGTGCTATCGCTCCAGTTCCTTTTTTTTTTCTAACAGTAGGTTTTAGTTTCATACTATTCCATTAAGTGTTTGTTTTATCCCATTACAGTTTTTGGTCTGTTTGTATGTTATCGGGTATGAATCAAATTTTGGTTGCTATTCAAATTAGTAATAGTATTATATTTTGTTATGAATGGTAAGGATGGTTTTTAAATTTTGTGTCCTTATTGTTTCTCTGGCTATTCTTTATTTTTCTTTTTATCTGAATTTTTTCCCATGTTTTATATGAGCTATAGAACCTGCTTATGCAGTTACTTCATAGAGTGATAGGAATGAACAGTTATTTTAGTAGGGAGAAGAAAAATGAGCAAAACCACTAAATGCTGCTAAGGTGGAAGGAAATGCTTTAATATAAGACAAGCTAAAATTAAGTAGATAGGGGTCAGAGCAATCCAGGACAGACCTTGGTTTGATCCCCGGCATCCCATATGATCCCCCAAGCCAGGAGCTATTTCTGAGTGCACAGCCAGGAGTAACCCCTGAGAGTCAGCAGGTGTGGCCAAAAAAAATTAAGTAGGTAGTGCCAATTTTCTCTATTTTCTTGTAATAGGTTAAAGTTTTATTTGTGAGGAACTTGGCTACTACCGTGACAGAAGACATATTGGAAAAGTCATTTTCTGAATTTGGAAAACTTGAAAGAGTGAAGAAGTTGAAAGATTATGCTTTTGTTCATTTTGAAGACAGAGGAGCCGCTGTCAAGGTAGGGATTTTGAAATTTTGCTTAATATTTGAGTTTTGTTTGCTGATAGTTGCCAAACATGACTGTAAAACCTGAATTAGAATTGATTTTCAACTTTTTGCCAACCTGGATCATAACACTATTTCTCTGAAGCGGTGATAGTGCAATTGGAAAGACTTCATATTTCCAAGTTTGATTATTCTGTTTGTGATCTTAAGCAAGTTAATTCTTATTTTTGTGATCCTAAATTTTGGTAGCATGATTGGTTGAAAATACTACTTAGTCTAGTAATTATCTCCTGTCAATAAGTATAATGACTTTCTTGCTTTAATTTGTAGACCTATTTAAAGAAAACGAACGGTGTACATGACTTTGTTTACAATACAGTATACTAACTCAGTAGACGTATTTTGAAGAAATGGCTTTCTATAGATTTTTCTTTACTCAGTTTATTAGACTATTGAGTGACACAAATATTTATAGTATAGTGCTGTTGTAAAACATACATTTTCTAATTTTATATAGGCCATGGATGAAATGAATGGTAAAGAAATAGAAGGAGAAGAGATTGAAATAGTCTTAGCCAAGCCACCAGACAAGAAAAGGAAAGAGCGCCAAGCTGCTAGACAGGCCTCCAGAAGTACTGCGTGAGTCTGCTTTTTACTAATACATCTTTGAACAGAGAATTAACTCGGTGGTGGAAGTCATATTAATAAAGACAAATAGGAAAAGCCTAAATAAACTAGTTTTTAAAAATTTTTTTCCTTTCTCTCTTGCCTAGATATGAAGATTATTACTATCACCCTCCTCCTCGAATGCCACCTCCAATTAGAGGTCGGGGTCGTGGTGGGGGAAGAGGTGGATATGGCTACCCTCCAGATTACTATGGCTACGAAGATTACTATGATGATTATTATGGTTATGATTATCACGACTATCGTGGAGGCTATGAAGATCCCTACTACGGCTATGATGATGGCTATGCAGTAAGAGGAAGAGGCGGAGGAAGGGGAGGGCGAGGTGCTCCACCGCCACCAAGGGGGCGGGGAGCACCACCTCCAAGGGGTAGAGCTGGCTATTCACAGAGGGGGGCACCTTTGGGACCACCAAGAGGCTCTAGGGGAGGCAGAGGGGGTCCTGCACAACAGCAGAGAGGCCGTGGTTCCCGAGGAGCTCGGGGCAATCGTGGGGGCAATGTAGGAGGCAAGAGAAAGGCAGATGGGTACAACCAACCTGATTCCAAGCGCCGTCAGACCAACAACCAACAGAACTGGGGTTCTCAACCCATCGCTCAGCAGCCGCTTCAACAAGGTGGTGACTATTCTGGTAACTATGGTTACAATAATGACAACCAGGAATTTTATCAGGATACTTATGGGCAACAGTGGAAATAGACAAGTGAGGGCTTGAAAACGATATTGGCAAGACCGATTGGCTCTAGATCTACATTCTTCACACACAAAAAACAATTGGCTTAACTGTTTCATCTTTAAGTAGCAATTTGCGGCCATTTGTATTGGGCTGAAGAAATCACTATTGTATATATACTCAAGTCTTTTTATTTTTTCTCTTTTTCGTAAATGCTCTTGGACATTATTGGGCTTGCAGAGTTCCCTTATTATGAAGTTACAATGCTTTTATTGTTTCAAGCTTCATTTTAGCTTCAAAACAAACTGAGCACACTGTTAAATCATGATTTTACAGAACCTTTGGTTTTGGAAAGTTTCATTTTTCGGATTTGGATAGATTCATAGGAGTATGGAGTATGCTGTAAATAAAAATACAAGCTAGTGCTTTGTCTTAGTAGTTTTAAGAAATTAAAGCAAACAAATTTAAGTTTTCTTGTATTGAAAATAACCTATGATTGTATGTTTTGCATTCCTAGAAGTAGGTTAACTGTGTTTTTAAATTGTTATAACTTCACACCTTTTTGAAATCTGCCCTACAAAATTTGTTTGGCTTAAACGTCAAAGCCGTGACAATTTGTTCTTTGATGTGATTGTATTTTCAATTTCTTGTTCATGTAAGATTTCAATAAAACTCAAAAATCTATTCAAAACATTACCTATTTCAAATTCAATTGTGTCCTAAAACATGACTTTATTCGTAATCCTTACAAGGAATATTGTTTTCAAACTATAACTGCCTATGTGAGTGATCAAATTTATGCAAAATTACTTGTCTATTCCAAAATGTATTGTGGATATCAGATTGAGAATTAGTCTAAATTTGAATATTTATTCCAAATAACACTTTATTGATGGTGTTTTCTTATAGTCTCTTCTGAATTTGAAATTTTATTTTTTTAGAATAAAAACAAGTTCAAAGACCTTTGAACATTCTTGCAGGCATTTGGATAATTTGTGTTAAGTAATTTGGGGTTTGGGAAGCAGACTGCAATTTATTTTGACCCACTTTCTTTCTATAAAGGGTTATTTGTTGATGGAAAATCTCATTTGCTGCATAAGTGAATGTGTATTACAGGAAAAAATGTTAGTGCTGTGGCATCAATTGCACTGAGGACTAAACTTCAGTTTTAGCATACGTTATGTGACTACCACTTGTTCCTGTTTTAGGAATATAACTTCTGCCATGTAAATTTTCTTTGAGACACACACATGCCTTATGTGGCATGAAAATATATAGTGGTCATACTTCTATCTGTTAAGTCCCCACACTTCTTTTAAACTATCGTAATAGCTAAAGTTTGTGTTGGCCCAGTTAAAAAAAATTTCCTGTTCCTATTAGAAACTCAGATTTATTTTAAGACATTTTTACTTGAGAATAAAAGGAACAAAAAAAATCTAAACTTTTAAGTGCAAAGAGTCTGGATCACCTACAAATTACCGTAAAAGTTTCCAATTTATCTTATTGTTAAGTGGGTCTAAAGTGTTTTTAAATCAAAAAATTAAGCCATTTGAGAATAATTATAATGAACACACCTTTATTTTGTGTTTTGTTCCTGTTTGGTGTCTTTTTATAACAACAATATTAGATTTAAATATCAAAAGTAAAAAAAAAAAGTCATTTAATTTATTAAGAATGTAGTTATATTTTGGGTTCTTTTGGATTTTAACTAAAAATATTTGTTGATAAAAGCCAGAATTCATTACATAATACAATTAACAGACTTTTAAAAAACCTATTCCTTTTATATCTGCTTTATAGTAGTTTTAAGTTAATGTGGGTTTCTATTTGATAAAGTGAAGACCCAATTTTTCTTATGCCCATATATTCAAGTAAACACACCAAACAGTCTTCAAATTCTGCTTCAAACTTAATAACAGCTTAATACTATAACTATACATCTGAATTAGGCTTCAGTAAAATCCTGACTTCTTTCTGGAAAGAAAAATGGGCTTATAAGTGAAATTTAAGAATGGAAATGGAATGGTTTCTGAGGTCAGGGATATTTAATTTAATGGTAGAGTACATACTTTACACATATGAAGTTCTGGGTTCAAACCCTAGTGCAAAAAAAAGTGATTTTGAAAACAACGTTATGTGCTTCCCCCATTGCAACTGGAAACCCTAGCAGAAATAAAAATCAAACTTACTACAGAATTCCATGTGAAATTCCTTTAATTGCAAGTTATATTCAGCAATTGAAAATATATTTTATATAGATAATCTCTAATAGAGGCTCATTTTGCTTTATTGAATTTTTTTTGCTTCTTAACAGAAAAACATAACTATCAAATGTCACTAGATATATCACTAAAAGCTCTTTATATAAAGAGCGTTTCTCTTCTGGAAAGTCCTGTAAACTACTGCTATAGCAGCATTAACACAAGAATGGATTGAGATCAACTTCTCACAGAAATAAACATTAAAGTCTGATATCAATCTTAAAAAGTCAGTTCAAGAATATTTTTTATTTCAGAATTGCATTATTTATATTTTAAAAATAGGTACATACTATAAGCTTTGGAAATTTTTATTTCCTGCTCTGCAATTTTTTTTCCTTCTCCAACATAATTCATAGAGTTTTATGAGCCTGCTGTAATATATTTTAGAAAATGTATTTAAAAAAAAAAGAAAATGTATTTACTATACATTGAGGTAGATCTCTTAGTAGGAACCATTTTGAGATGTATATAAATATACTTCCCTGTTACGGAATTCTAATTTTTATTTGATCACTCATTTATAGCAGTTCATTAAATATTTATTTGATGGTATTTTTAATTTTATTAAAGCAAAATGTTCTAAAAAGTTGCCATATTTTTAATAAATCTAAGTTCATTTGACCAATTGATAAATTGAATTACTATAGTTCTCTAGTTAGTTTTTTAAATAAGTGGTAGCATGATTGATTGTTTTGGGTTTTTCCCCCCAGTTTTCTTAGTTACTGAGGTTATTCTGCATAAGAAAGCCCAATGCTTTCTATCTTATATAATTTTTCTCATTTGACTTTGAAATCTGACTCAGGAAGTTGATCCTCTTTTTTCAAACAGTATGCATTAAAATAAATTAGATATTTTAAAATTCTTAAAGAGAAAGGACATAAAATTCCATCCCTAGAAAAAGCCATATAATATTCTTGAAACTCATTGCATCATTTGCCTCCTGCCCATTGGATAATCATACCTGCGTTCTATTAATTGTGTATTACTTGTAAAAAACAAACCCTTCCAGTAAATACTTGCTATAAGGCTATTTTTAATTTATCAAATAAAAAATAATTTAAAACAAAAAAGAGAAAAAAGAAAGAAAAAAAATTATATTAAATCTCTTGATTTTGTAAAACATTTTTTTTTATACTGGACTATCTTAAGATCTTAAAACCAACTATAGCATGTGAAAAACATACTAATGTTGTCATCTACAATTTGGAGTTGCAAAAATGAAGAAAAGCCTTATAGAAAGAGTTCACTGGATTTACAAGTGTGTTTATGTTTCTCTAAGATTGGGAGCTTCTGTTAACTTGATTATCCATAAGCCAGTGATATGAGTGACTGAAAAATCTGAAATGACAAATTCACCAACCAGGCTTTTGTGTTAGAAATTATTTATGAATTTTTATTTTTAAAGAATACCAAGCTTTAAAACTACTGCATATTTTTGTATTGGTCATTAATTTAATGTAAATACTTAATTTGAAGCAGTTAATATTAGTCTTTCTTAAAGTTTTTTTTTGTTTCTAGCATATATAATATCTGTGTGTGTACGTTTTATTTAGAGGTTACCAGAAGCTCTGGGTTTTTGTTTGTTTTTTTTTTTTTTTGGTTTCGTTTTTTTTTTTTTTTTTAATCATTTTCAGATGTTATCCAGAAATCTGCAAGTATACTTTTCCTGTTTTAACTCCTTCCTTTTATCACCTGACTATCAGGGAAGCGAGGTTGAGGCTGCCCTGACCTGACATGTCATGATGTCGACTTGCTAGGTGGGGTTCGCTGGGGACGATAACCAGTGGAATTGTTGGTAAGAACTTTATTTTTCCTATTTTTTTTTTATCAGTAGTGTGGGGCAGTAAGTGGGAAGAATGCCCTTATCCTATACATGAGCATTTATGTTGTTGACTTTGAAGAAAAATAAGACTTCAATATTAAATAATTCTGTTCTTAATAGGAACATATAATAAGTACTTTATACATTCAAATTAGTAGAACATCAGGAAAAGGCTATTAGTAGGGAATGCTAAGAAAATCGTTACATTTTAAGGTCTTTCAGTCAGGTATCTTGGAGATACAATACATTTTATTTTACTTTTATTTCATTTCCTCTAGTATCATAGTAACATCATCATCATCATAATAACATATTTGCTGGATTGGCATATAAAACATCAGATATTTATTGCACACCAAAATTAGTAAAAATCAGGTTTTAGTAAAATGCTTACTTCAGATAATGTGCTTAGAGATCACTCCTGGTGGTGCTCAGGGTCAGCCACATGCAAAGCAAAAGTTCAACTTATTGGTCACTCTTTGTTTGTTTTTAAACAAGTACACTTATCAGTGCTCAAAGCCTAATCCTGAACTCTATTCTCTGGGTTTGCTTCCAGAAGGAGATCATGTGGTCATGGGGATCAAATCTGGGCCTCTCAGCCTTTGAACGTTCTCTGGCTCAGAATAGAAGCTTTAAACATTAGAAAAGAATGTGTTGGCTTTCTTTTTCTTTTCTTTTTTTTTTTTTTTTTTTAACTTTCGAAGAAATATTTGTAAGGGTCGGGTAGATGGCTCATAGATTACCTGGGATTTGAACCATTGTATCATCACATAGTTTCCTAAGCACTGCTAGGAGTGGCTCACAGCCATCATAGGGAATAGCCCCCAAGTATTACTGGGTGGTCCTTCCATTTTCTATTCCAATATCTATAAGATACAACTTTAGGGGGCCAGAGACATAGCACAGCAGAAAGACATTTGCCTTGCACGCATCCAATCCAGGACAGACGGTGGTTCTAATCCTGGCATCCCATATGGTCCCCTGTGCCTTCCAGGAGCAATTTCTGAGCACAGAGCCAGAGTAATCCCGGAGTACCGCTGGGTATGACCCAAAACCAAAACAAAACAAAAAATAAGATACAACTTTAAAATATTTTAAAGACTGGCAAATAAATTGGCATGATTAAAAAATGTTTGAGCTGCATGTTTTGCATTTAGGAGACCTGGATCTAATTCCCAGCACCATATGATTCATGGAACTTAACCCAGGAACAGCCAAAGAAAAATAATAAACATATGTTTAAAGGAATTACTCAGCTGAAATATTAGAACCTTGAAAATGACAGACATGAACCTCCTACATAGGTAGAATTAAGATTTAGTTTTTAGGGGCCAGAGAGATAGCATGGAGGTAAGGCATTTGCCTTGCATGCAGAAGAAGGTCAGTGGTTCGAATCCCAGCATCTCATATGGTCCCCTGAGCCTGCCAGGAGCGATTTCTGAACATTGAGCCAGGAGTAACCCCTGAGCGCTACCGGGTGTGACCCAAAAACCAAAAAAAAAAAAAAAAGATTTACTAGTTTTTAAATAATTGCTAAGAGTATGATAACTCATACTCAGTAAATTCCATAGTTTGGTAAAGTATGTTAAAGAAATTAAATTTAATGCACATTTCTGATTGTACCATGTAAAAAGAATTAGAAGTAGCATAAGCATTTATAAAAAATGATTGTGGATTTTCATTTCTAAAAGCCTCTCCATATTTCTTTTTTCTTGGCGGGGGGGGGGGGGGTGTGTGGTTTGGGCCAAACCCGATAACCCTTGGACTACTCCTGGTTCTGTGCTCAGAAATCGCTCCTGCACTCAAAAATCTCCATATTTCTTTCACCATCTTTTTTGATAGGATGTTACTGGTCTAGGAAGAAACTTCTTAGTGTAAAACAAGCATTTGCTAGTTATTGTCATGAGTATAAAACATTGTCTATTAGGGATCAGTGTGGTAGCACGGCTGTTGGGCATTTGGGCAGTTGGTCAGCATGCAGCTGACCCAGGATTGACCTGGGTTCTGTCCCCAGCATCCCATATGGTCCCCCAAGCCAGGAGTGATTTTTGAGCATCACCAAATGTGACCCAAAACCAAAACCAAAAAAAAAGGGCACTATCTATTAAATTGCAATGTTTATATCATTATGCTAAAGTACCTTTTATTCAGACATGTATTTATTGATAGAAATTATCTGTATACAGGACTTTTAAGGTTGCGCTAAGGAGGGTTCACAGGGTTAGAGTCTAAGCCTTGCCCATTGGAGGCCAAGGTTCAAGCTCTGGCACTAATGGGTCCTCTGACCATCACATGAATAATACCGCAGAGCATGTCTGGGTATGACCCAAATCACTACCACCACCCCCAAATTTTTTAACTTAGAAGGCTTGCACTTAATGTGCTTCTTGGGGGGGCATTTTACAGTAAGCAATTGGCATACTCAAAAGCATTTTTTGAAGAGCTCATGTAAGTTAAGGAACAGCAATGCAGCTTTGTTGACTCCTATACATTTTGGATCAAAACAGGATTTCATGGAACCAAAGAAGACATTGTGGAGGCAAATTTTTAATTTCTCGCATACAAATAAGGGTTTATTTTATATAGTGACTTTGTCCACATCTCATAAACTTGTTTTCTTCACTTAGGATCGAACAAAAGGGATTTTCTAGCTTGTTTTAGTAATACAGGGAAAATTACACATTAATGAATCATATTACTATGTTTAGTATTATGTTATTACTATAGCTAAAAGTTTCTGAAAACATGTTGCTGATAAGCATACATTTAACAACAGACTGCTAACGTAGGAACATTTTCAAAATCACTTACTCATCCGTTTAATAGAAATGCTCTGGTACGTGTTCAGGTACCATAACTGTGAAATATTTGTACAATGTTAAATATTTTTAATAAAATTTAACATGTTAAAAATGTTGTGTTGATGATTTTGGTTGGGGTGTTAATGGGTTCAATTGTTCAAAACATTCATTAGGTCTGTAATTGACAGATTACAGTAAAAGAGTTCCTGTTTTCAAATTTTGTGTTAGAATGTGATATTGAAAATTAATAAAAAGACAACTTGAGCTGGAAACATGGCTCAGTGGTAGTCTTATATATGAGTTCCTTGGTTAGATTGCTGGCATTGGTAAAAATATAAAATAAAATAAAACAGGAACTGAAACTTAAAGGGGGTTCTAAATTTGTCAGGAAGTAGATTTCTTGGGGTTAGAATTGGTTCTATAGTTAACGTTGACTTTGCTGTAGTAGATTTTCAGTAACATGCTAACATGATTTCTGATGATATGACATACTGACATTAGAAACCTTAGATGAGCAAAAGGACAACCTGGTCATCCGTTTGTGTCCCCACACTATTGACTCTGTCCCCTTGACATGCCAACAAGTAATGAAATGACAAGGAATTGTTGAGAAAGACTTAGGTTCTTTGTTAGAGCATATCTCCAAGGACCCAGAGCAATAGTAAATAGGGTGCTTGCCTTGCATGTAATGAACCTGGGTTTGATTTTTTGATAAATACGGTCCAATGAATGCTGCCAGGAGTAATCCTTGAACACAGAGCCAGAATAAGTCCTGAGCACTGTTGGGTGTAGCCCCCAATGCTCCCCCCATTAAAAAAAAAATCAAACTTATCTCCAATGAATAAGTAAAGTAAGCTTTAAAAGATTTTATTTAGGGGCTGGGCGGTGGCGCTAGAGGTAAGGTGCCTGCCTTGCCTGCGCTAGCCTTGAAGGAACCGCAGTTCGATCCCCCAGCGTCCCATATGATCCCCCAAGCCAGGAGCAACTTCTGAGCGCATAGCCAGGAGTAACCCCTGAGCGTTACCGTGTGTGGCCCAAAAACCAAAAAAAAAAAAAAAAAAAAAAAAAGTTTTTATTTTAATTCTGATTGGTTTTGAAGATAATCTCAGTGCTTTTTTTTTTCTACTTTGTGGGTGTGTTTAGTTCCTTATTCAAAAAATTAGAATTTCTGATGCTTGTTTTTCTGCAGATTATCATTAATAACAAGATTTAGGAGCAAGATAATAGAAAGTTAGTGATCTGTAAACAAGTAAAAAAAATTTCAAATAAATGCTTATTTCTTTTGCAGGGAGGTGGGGTGGAACCACACCCGGTGGTTTTCTTAGGCCTTACTCCTGGATCTGGCGATATGCTCAGGAATCACTCTTAGGAGGGCTTCGGGGGACCATAAGTGGTGGTGGGAATTAAAGACTGGTTTAATTGCTCCAGCTCACTTAATTTATTTGGAAAGGAAGATTGTTAAATATGAGCTGTGGAAAAGAAGAGGTAATTACCCTATTCTTTTTATTCTTTTTTTGTTTTAGTTTTTGTTTTGGGGGAGCGGTCAGACCCGACAGCGTTCAGGGGTTACTCCTGGCTCTATGCTCAGAAATCGCCCCTGGCAGGCACAGGGGACCATATGGGATGCTGGGATTCGAACCACCATCCTTCTGCATTAAAGGCAAATGCCTTACCTCCATGCTATCTTTCCGGCCCCTAATTACCCTATTTTTTAAAGATAAAAAGAAGTAGAAAAAATTGGGACTGGAAGGCATATTCTAGTAATAAGAAATAGGGATTTTGGGGCATTTTTTAGAAGGCTGGCAGAGTTCTTGGAAGTATGAAAGCTCACTGAATTGAATATTTTTTTTCCTGTTAAGGAACGGTTGCATTTACAGTTATTTCAGTTTATACTCTATTGATATAGTCTTCTGGTTTTACTTAAAACTCCAAATTTAGGGGGCTAGAGAGATAGCAGAGCTGTAGGGCATTTGTCTTGTACACTACTGACCCAATATCAATGGTAGTTCAATTCCTGCCATCCCATATGGTCCCCTGAGCCTGCCAGGGGCTATTTCTGAGCACAGAGCCAGGAGTAACCCCTGAGTGCTGCCAGGTATGACCCAGAAACAAAATAAAAAGCCCAAATTTATATGGCATTAAAATAAATTAGGGCCCGGAGAGATATCACAGCAGTAAGGCATTTGTCTTTTTTTTTTTTCTTCCTTCTCCTGTATTTGTTTCTGACAGGTTAGTTAGATACTATGTTGGAGGCTGCAGGCATAGGATCCACTGCTCACTTTGAAAATGCCATTTAACCCTATTTAAAAAAATGGATTCCACCAACCACAACACAGTATGTATTTACAATCATTTACAGGGGGAAAGTGAGCAGTCACACGTTCTAGTGCCACTCACATAAGTTGTGCTGAAGGTGAACTGTTAGGAATGGAGAGGAATGGTAGGGCATTTGCCTTGTACACGGCCCACCCAGGCTGGACCCAGGCTTGATTCGTAACATCCCAGGTGGTCCCTCGAGCCTGTCGGGAGCAATTTCTGAGTGCAGAGCCAGAAATAATTCCTGAGTGTCACCGGATGTGGCCCCAAAACAAAAAATTAGTCTGTAGCCAGAGATAGTATGGCCTGTATGATATTTGCCTTGTACATGGCAAACTGGAATTCAATATCTGGAACCACATATTGCTCCTCCACCCCCAAGTATCACCAGGAATAATTTCTGAATGCCAGGCAAGAGTAACCCTGGAGTATCACAGGATATGGCCCCAAAAAATGAAGCAAAAGTAGCCAGATTTTGTTAGATAATTTTCATGACATTCACAATTTGGCCATACCCTTAAAAAACAAAACAAAACCAGCAGTGAGCTTAATGAATATAAAATTCTGACCCAGGACTCGAGAGATAGATCACAGATTAGTATGTAAGTTTTGCATCTTCAGCTTGATCCCTAGCACCTGGTCATCCTCTGAGCACTGCCTTGAGCATCTGATCAGTTATCCCTGTAATAGTCCCTGAGTACTTGAATTTTTTTTTTTTTTTTTGGGTCACACCCGGCAGTGCTCAGGGGTTATTCCTGGCTCCAGGCTCAGAAATTGCCCCTGGCAGGCACAGGGGACCATATGGGATGCCGGGATTCGAACCGATGACCTCCTGCATGAAAGGCAAACGCCTTACCTCCATGCTATCTCTCCGGCCCCTGAGTACTTGAATTTTTAATACTCACTATTTTTAGTTATAACCTAAAAAAAAAAAAAATTTCTGATCAAAAGGGTTAATACTGATCAGTGTTGTCAAGTATAGTTGCACTGACAAAAGATTTGGTATTAGGTATGTAAAGGAAAAATAATTTCTTAAATATTGCATTATTGAAGACAATATGCCAGGTTCTTTTTTTAGTAGACAAAGACAGTTCTGTACTGATCTTCAGGAGTGGGGGGTGATTTTTTTTTTAATAGCAGTCAAGCACTTTTAATTCTGCAAATTTCGGGGGGGGGGGGGGCTTAGATGATTTTTTGTGCCATAGCTGGTGATGTTCTGGGCTTACTCCTAGATTTGCATTTGAGGACCACCACTGGAAGTGAGTGCTCAGGTACCATATGGGGTACTGAGGATCAAACAAATGTCCTACCCACCTTACTATTGCTCTGGCCCCATGTTCATTTTTTTTTTTTTTTAATAAGAGCCATCCTCTTGTGTTAAGGGTATGACCAAGTTATTCTCAGCAATGCTTAGGTGTTTTTTGGGGAGTTTTTTTTTTTTTTGGGGGGGGGTCACTCCTGGCAGCGCTCAGAGGTTACTCCTGGCTCTATGCTTAGAAATCGCTCCTGGCAGGCTCAGGGGACCATATGAAATGCCCGAATTCGAACCAATGACCTTCTGCATGAAAGGCAAATGCCTTACCTCCATGCTATCTCTCCGGTCCCAATGCGTAGGTTTTTTGTTTTGTTTTGTTTTTGGGCCACAACAGGCAATGCTCAGGTTACTCCTGATTCTGCTCAGAAATCGCTCCTGGCAGGCATGGAGGACCATGTAGGATGCTGGGATTTGAACCACCTTTGGTCCTGGGTCGGCTCTTGCAAGGCAAACACCTTACCAGTGTGCTCTCTCTCCGGCTCCAGTGCTTAGGTTTTTAAATAAATTAAGCAAAGGTTAGTATTTTTAAAATAATCTCTTGATTAAAAAAATTAGCAATACTGTTTTTTGTTTGAACTCATAATGCTGCATTTATTATATTTTGCTAAAAAGGATCTGAATTTGGTTTGTTGAGAGGAGTTGGGTATGCTCTGACAAGTAATGATATGACTAGATAGTCTATTTTTAGCTTTGTTTTATCATATATTAAAGCTTTCTTTACTTTCTGTTAAGCACAATCATACCAGATTAGTCACTATTAAATGTATTCTAGGTGGAAAACTATTTGAACTATTTTTTTGTGTTTGTTTTTTGTTTTTTTGGTTTTTCAGGCTACACCCGTTCGATGCTCAGGGGTTACTCCTGGCTAAGCGCTCAGAAATTGCCCCTGGCTTGGGGGGACCATATGGGACGCCGGGGGTTCGAACCGAGATCTTTCCTTGGCTAGCGCTTGCAAGGCAGACACCTTACCTCTAGCGCCACCTCACCGGCCCTATTTGAACTATTTTAATACAAAGAATAAAGTTGAAACTAAATTTTGAAGTATGATAAAGGTGTATTAAGGTTTTGTTTTCTTAAAAATTTTTACTTGATGTTTTGTGTTGGAAAGTGGAGTAGTTCATATTCAAATCATGCATTTTAGTGCTAAGCCACAAAACCAGTTTCTTTAGTTAGTTTTTCAAAACATGAAAATAGGTAAATGATACGTTGCACTTGCTAAAATTTTATTAAAATTTCTGGTAGCTAATTTTCAAGTCATTTCAGATTAAAATTTATTATACTGTTTTTTTGGGTTTTGTTTGGGGGGGGGTCACACTTGGCAGCGCTCAGGGGTTACTCCTGGCTCTATGCTCAGAAATTGCTCCTGGCAGGCTCAGGGGACCATATGGGATGTCGGGATTCGAACCACCATCCTTCTGCATGCAAGGCAAATGCCCTACCTCCATGCTATCTCTCCGGCCCTATACTGTATTTTTTAAACTTTGTATAAGTAGTAATCCCTGGAAATTTTTTTTTGTTTTGTTTTAAGGGCATTTTTTTTTTTACAGTAGTTAAGATGTTTTTCTTGTACATGGGTGGCCCTAGTTTGAAGCCTGCGTACTTAAAATTACTGATAGGTATAGCCTAAACAATCCCACCCACCCAAATAATCATATTTTGAGCAGGGAAGATAAACTGAAAAGGCTGGAACGTATGTTTTCCATACTAGAGTGGCCTGGGGTTCATCCTAGTACTTAATAATCCTGGTCACTTATAGTCATTAAAAATGACTAATGATTAAAAATGACCAGCAAGCATTCTGCTGGGAGTAACCAGCTCCTGAGCACTGCTAGGTCTGGCCTCCAAGCAAAGCAACATACATAATATACTTGTGATTCATTAGAGTTGAGATAGAGTAAGAGCCTACCCTTTTTTGGGAGCTAGGAGTCTTAATACCCAGCAATACTCAGTGTTTACTCCTGCTTTTACACAGGGATTTCTCCTGGCTTAACTAGGCAGACCATATCAGATGATGGGGATCAAAACCAGGTTGACTGTGTCAAGACAAGTACCCTACACCTACCCCCTGTACTATCTAGCCCAAGCACAAGAATTTGTGTTTCTGATAATACTCCTAGTTGATACCATTGTCTCTAGACTACATTTTAACAAAGTGGCAGGTAGGGGCATTAGGGTTTAGACCTCAGTAGAAAAGATACCATCAACATTTTATAATGATATCCTGTTACTTTTGGGGGAAGTTGGATTAAAAACTGTTCACCATAAATGTTTTAATATTTTAGGTTCCCAAGAAAAAATATCTGAGTTAAGAAAAACAGGCTCTGGGGGCCGGAGAGATAGTATGGAGGCAGGGTGTTTGCCTTGCATGCAGAAAGAGTGGTTTGAATTCCGGCATCCCACATGGTCCCGAGCCTGCCAGGAGCGATTCCTGAGCGTAGAGCCAGGAGTAACCCCTGAGCGCTGCTGGGTGTGACACAAAAAGAAAAGGGGGGGAAGGAGGGAGGGAGGGAGGGAGGGAGGGAGAGAGAGAGGGAGAGAGAGAGAGAGAAGGACGGAAGGAAGGAAGGAAGGAAGGAAGGCCGGACGGACGGAAGGAACGCAGGCAGGAAGGGAGGAAGGAAGGAAGGAAGGAAGAGAAAGAGGGAGGGAGGGAGGAAGGAAGGAAGGAAGGAAGAGAAAGGGAGGGAGGGAGGAAAGAAGGAAGGGAGGAAGGAAAGAAAGAAAGAGAGAGAAGGAAAGAAAGAAAGAAAAGAAAGAAAGAAAGAAAGAAAGAAAGAAAGAAAGAAAAAGGAAGGAAGGAAGGAAGGAAAGGGAGGGGAAGGGAAGGAAAGGAAAGGAAGAAGGAAGGAAGGAAGAAAGAAAGAAAAAAAAAAGAAAGAAAACAGGCTCTGCACAAAGGTAAGGCGTTTGCCTTGCACACAGCCAACCCAGGATGGAACCAGATTTGATCCCTGGCATTTCATATGGTCCCCCCAGCCTGCCAGGAGCAATTTCTGAGCTCAGAGCCAAGAATAATAACTCCTGAGCACTGCTGAGTGCTCAAAATTGTACAGCCCAAAAACCGTAAAAAAAAAATAGAAAAGGAAAAACAGGCTTTAAAAAGTTTTAAGAAATGGGGGCCAAAGTGATAGCACAGTGGTAGAGCGTTTGCCTTGCAAGCAGCCAATCCAGAACAGACGGTGGTTCCAATACCGGCATCCCATATGGTCCTCTGAATCTTTCAGCAGCGACATCTGAGCCCAGAGCTAGGAGTAAACCCTGAGTGTCTCTGGGTGTGACCCAAAATAAAAAAAAAAGTTTGGGGGCTGGAGAGATAGCATGGAGGTAGGGTGTTTGCCTTGTATGCAGAAGGATGGTGGTTCGAATCCTGGCATTCGATATGGACTCCCGATCCTGCCAGGAGCTATTTCTGAGCTTAGAGCCAGGAGTAACCCCTGAGCGCTACCAGGTGTGACGCAAGAACCAAAAAAAAAAAAAATAAAAAAAGTTTTAAGTAATGGGTAGAAAGTAAAAAAAGAATAGATCAAACAAAAAGATCAGACTGCTGAGCAAATATTACTCTCCCACCCCCGGGAACTTTTAAAACAACTAACTTTGGTAAGGAAGGGTGAATTAACATTCTTATATTAGAGCACTATCTTCAGTGAAAAGCTAAGGCAGCACATAAATAAAATCTTAAAGATTACTTTTAAAAATGATTTATAGATTAAGGTCAATTTATAGGGAGTGATGCCAAAGAGAAGAAATAGCTGTGTTTAATACAAAGGACTAGGAAAGTAGTCTCCAGTAGTGATTTTCAACTCAAACTTTACTTTGAAAATACTTTTTGTTTGTTTTTGGGTTACACTGGTGATGCTCAGGGGGTTACTCCTGGCTATGTGCTCAGCAATCGTTCCTGGCGTGGGGAACCATATGGGACGCCGGGGATCGTACCTCAGTCCTTCCTAGGCTAGTGTGCGCAAGGCAAATGCCCTACTGCTTGTGCCACCACTCCGGCCCCTACTTTGAAAATATTTAAAGTAATGGGAAACAAATCATCTACACCTATGGTGCTCAGGACTTACTCCTGGCTTGCACCCAGGATTAACTCCTTGTAGTACCCAAGGGATCATATGAGTTGCCACCATGCCACCTTGGATTGACTACCTACAAGGCAAACACCCTGTCGCTTTGGCCCCACCAGACTTTTTTTGTTTGTTTTTTTTTGTTTTTTGGGGTCACACTCAGCAGCGCTCAGGGATTACTCCTGGCTCTACGCTCAGAAATCGCACCTGGCAGGCTCGAGGAACCACATGTGATGCAGGGATTCAAACCACTGTCCTTCTGTATGCAAGGCAAACGCTACCTCCATGCTATCTCTCCGGCCTCATCCCACCAGACATTTTTTTAGTATCTACTATGCGAATATTATATACACAAGCTCTTCGTTGAGAATTGTTTTCTGTGTATCCTATAATTATTTCTCTGGATAGTATTGTCCCTACATTATAAATAAGGAGCTTAGAGATAGAGATGAAGTAATTCGTTATATAAAGCTAGGATACATTTATCTATAAAGTGGCACTACCTTTCTATTTTTTTTCCTTGAGTGGGAGCATTTCCACTTGTGTGGAGCAGGGTTGGGAGGAATGTGTTTGCAGGGTTGGAACTCAGTACTTGTATATGCTAGGCATATGCTCTTATTTGCCACATCTCCAATTTAGCAGAGCTTTTTGTAGACCATTCAAACTTGTCTCCTGATGTCTTGTCAAACTGAGATTAGAAATAAATTTAACAATTTGAAATTAGAACTAAATGTTAAATATTAAATAATTTTTACTTAAAATTTGTGTTATGCGTAAAATGACAGTTGAATTTGAATTTAAGGTAAATTATTTTCTCCATTAAAGTGGATTACAAAAAGTATGCTGTGTGTGTGTTAATGTCATTGAATTTTCTTTTCTTTTTTTTTCTTTTTTTTTTTTTTTTTGACTCACACCCAGCAGCATTCAGGAGTTACTCCTGGCTTTACACTCAGAAATCGCTCCTAGCAAGGTTGGGTGACCTATGGGATGCCGGGATTCGAACCACCAACCTTCTGCATGCAAGGCAGAAGCCTTACCTTCATGCTATCTCTCCGACCCCATTTGTTTTTCTTTTTTTCCTTCAAAAAAGTTAGATTATCATTGGATTTTGGTCTTTAAGAAAGCCCAGTTTTTGCTTAGACAAATTTACACTTCATTTTTTGAGTTCCCACTTTCTCACATAAGTATAGCTTTTTCTTAATATATTTTATTCATATATAATATATAATATAATATATTTTATTCATAAAACCATACTACTAGTTATGAAAATCACTTTAAAAGTATATATTGAGCTATTTCCATCATCTAATATTTTATTTCAGCCCTTCTGTAGTCTTCAAGATCGTATGGTGGAAGAGTTGGAAGAACTTCATTTACCAACCTGTGTTTATGTGCGTGCATGCCTTCAAGATCTAGAATTACACATTAAAGAGGACAGACAGTATGTTCAACCCTAAACTCAGTGGTATGGAGAACTAACTTACTCTATTGTCCTCTTTCAGAAAATATTACCTTCCCTGATAGAGAAAGTTAGTTTTAAAATAATTTAAATAATGGTTTATGTATTGGGAATATTTTCTCTCCACATATTTTTTGTTTTGATTTGGGGGGGGCATTTGTACTGAGGGCTTATACCTGACTGTACTCTGGAATCACTCCTGGCAGTGATCAGGTATATATGTGGTATAGGGAATCAAAAACTATGTCTGCCTCTTATAAGGCAAGCTTCTTATCTACTGTATTCTGGTTCCAACTGTTTTATTATTTTTGTTTTGATTTTTGGGCCACACCCAGTGGCACTCAGGGATTACTCCTGACTGTGCTCAGAAATTGCTCCTGGCAGGCACAGGGGACCGTATGGGATGTCGGGATTCGAACTACTGTCCTCCTGGATCGGCTGCATGCAAGGCAAATGCCCTGCCGCTGTGCTATCTCTCCGCGCCCCCCCCCCCCCCAGCTGCTTTAATATTTTATGACAGTATGGTCCGTAACAAGTCAGTATTTTTGTTAATCCCCCTTTATTTTTTGAGTGGTGTACAGACATGCTCAGGTGCTATTCCTGGTTCTCTGCTTTGAAGTGACCCCCGGCAGTACTTAAGGGACCATCTATGGTACTTAGGATTTGAGCCCAGGTCAGCTGCATGCAAGGCAAGTACCTAAGCCCTGTATTCTCTCTGACCTAAAAGCCTGTTTGGTTTGGTTTTGAGGCCACATTGGTTTGGGTTACTCCTGACTCGGGGATTATTCCTGGCAGTGCTTGGAGTAGGGGACCGACCATATGGGATGCTGGAATTCTAACCCAGGTCGGGTACATATAAAGTAAGTACCTTGCCACTAGTACTTCAAATCCAACGATAGCTCCAACCTCAAAAGACTATTAATTTATTAAGGGCTAAGGTGTTTTCTAGAATTCTGTGAAATTTAGTTCATTACTTAAAATAGATATTTTAGAATAGAGTTAGGGAAATTTAGTATTCCCAAGGACATTGTAACGATGACGCAGTATTAGGAGAAATTGGAGTCTTACTATATTTTCATACTCAACTCAAGGAACTAGTTTGAGTTTATGACTAATGTATTGATCTGACTCTCAAAAAACCAGGTCTCCGGGCCCGGAGAGATAGCACAGTGGCGTTTGCCTTGCAAGCAGCTGATCCAGGACCAAAGGTGGTTGGTTCGAATCCCGGTGTCCCATATGGTACCCCCCCACCCCCCGTGCCTGCCAGGAGCTATTTCTGAGCAGACAGCCAAGAGTAACCCCTGAGCACTTCCGGGTGTGGCCCAAAAACGAAAAACAAAACAAAACAAAAAACCAGGTCTCCTTAAAGTTCGTAAGTTGAGTTTTGATATAGATATCTAAGTATTTATCATGGGGGGGCTATTTTGTTTGTTTTTTGGGCCACACCTGGTGGTACTTAGGACTTATTCCTAACTCTGTAAATATTTAAGAATTACTTTACCGTGGTGGGGATTGAACAAGTGCCCTGCCCACTGTACTCTCTCCAGCCCTCAAGAGAGGTGATTATGGGGCTGGAGAAATAGCACAGCGGCGTTTGCCTTGCAAGCAGCCTATCCAGGACCTAGAGTGGTTGCTTCAAATCCCGGCGTCCCATATGGTCCCCCGTGCCTGCCAGGAGCTATTTCTGAGCAGACAGCCAGGAGTAACCCCTGAGCACTGCCGGGTGTGGCCCAAAAACAAAAAAAAAAAAAAAAGAGAGAGAGAGAGAGGTGATTAGGGCCAGAGCTATACCACAGCAGTAGGGCGTTTGCCTTGCGTGCAGCTGAACCAGGACAGACTTGGGTTCGATTCCAGGCATCCCATATGTTCCTCTGATTTTCCCAGGAGCGATTTCTGAATGCAGAGCCAGGAGTAAAGTAAACCCTGAGTGCCACCAAGTGTGGTACAAAAAACTAAAACAAAAAAAAATGGTGATTAAGTGAAATATTAATAAGATCTGGCCAGTATTTTCTGAAAAAGTCACTAAAACTGCTCTCTAAAATTAACAATTGCATTTTATTGTTGTACATTATTATATGGGGAATTGGTCAAAGTAGTGAATAGATTTTCAGAGAATAAATTTTGCTCACATAATCTTTGAACAAAGAAATTTAAGAATTTGTACGTTAATAGATGCCTATGTGAAATATAATCAGTAATATATGTGCTGTTGCTCACCGATAAACATTCGAGAGAAACGATCGAAATCTACTAAGATGGGGCCGGAAACAGCTTGGAGGTAAGGCGTTTGCCTTGCATGCAGAAGGTCGGTGGTTCGAATGCCGGCATCCCATATGGTCCCCCGAGCCTGCCAGGAGCGATTTCTGAGCGTAGAGCCAGGACCCTGAGCACAGCCGGGTGTGACCCAAAAACAAACAAACAAACAAACAAAAACCCTACTAACATAGTAAGCCTAAATTGAGACCAAATCATGCTATAATGTATTGAATTTATTTCATTTTTTTTATTTGTACCATTCTCATTACTGAAATTTATGCTTTTTAATGTAGTGTTTTTCACTTTATGAGAGTTGCTAGTTTATTTCTCCATTTTTCAGATGCAAACTTTTAAGTATAATAGCAAGAAATTAACTAAAAATTGCCGTTATGGGGGCCGGAGAGATAACATGGAGGTAAGGCATTTGCCTTTCATGCAGAAGGTCATAGGTTTGAATCCCGGCATTCCATATGGTCCCCCGTGCTTGCCAGGAGCAATTTCTGAGCATGGAGCCAGGAGTAACTTCTGAGCACTGTTGGGTGTGACCCAAAAACCACACACACACACACACACACACACACACACACAAATTGCCGTAATGAATTTTGTCCTTGCACACACACACACACACACACACACACACACACACACACACACACACACACACACAAATTGCCGTAATGAATTTTGTCCTTGAGAAGTATTATGAAGTTAATCACATTTTTCTTTTTCAGGAAGTTTAGTAACATTTTAATTAACCTATTAATACTTAGGAAAGGATATCCTTAAATGGATTTATCTTTCACAACTTCAACCAAATGTATCAGCCCAAAGTCAGCTTTTATTGAAAGGTTAAATACAATTTATATCTAACATTGATCCTTTCCAGAAACTATTTATTTCCAACTGTTGTTAATTTGTTTCGGAAAATAAGAATACAAAATTGGTTGTGATCGGGGCCAGGGCAGTGGCACTAGAGGTAAGGCATCTACCTTGCAAGCGCTAGCCCAGGGAAGATCGCAACCACGGTTCAATCCCCCGGTGTCCCATATGGTCCCCCCAAGCCAGGAGCAATTTCTGAGCGCTTACCCAGGAGTAACCCCTGAGCATCAAACGGTTGTGGCCCCCCCCCCCCAAAAAAAAAAAAAAAGAATATTAAGGAACGGGCCTAGCAGTGGCACGGAGCAGTAAGGCACCTGCCTTGCCAGTGCTAGCCTAAGATGGACCACGGTTCGATCCCCTGGCATCCCATAAGGTCCCCCAAGCCAGGAACTATTTCTGAGCACGTAGCCAGGAGTAACCCCTGAGCGTCACCGGGTGCCCTTCCAAAAAAATAAATAATTAAGGAACAAATGTAAAGGTAGGTTTTTCTAATATTCTTTATTTTTCCATAACTGAAAAATACAGCCTTTAAAGTGAGAAATTTGTGGTCTAGCTTGAATTAATGAACACTTATTTGAAACTTCCCTCCCTGCAATTCCAGTCACCCAGTAAACAGATGTAAATATTCCTTTGTTCATATGGAAGCTAGCTACAAAAAAATAATGTTTTCTGCAGTCCCTGCAACTTATAAGGTTTGTTTGGGGTTAAATTGTTTACTACTTCATTATGCCTTTGTTTCAGTTTGTTCTTTTGGAGGGCTTGTCAAATCTGGTAGTGCTCAGGGGTTATTAGTGCCTCTGCAGTCAGGAATAACTCCTGGTGATATTCTAGGTACAATATGGGATGCCAGGGATTTAACCCAGATTTGTCATATGCAAAGCAAGCCATACCCACTGTGTTATCACTCTGGCCCTTGTTATGTTTTAGGAAACTGGTTAATCTAATGTCTGATAATAGTAATTTAGAAAGAAAAGACACTAGCTTCTTTTTTTGGGAAAAAAAAGTAGATACCTTATGAAATTACATGTGACTTTCCTGCCTTTTCTTCAGCTGTTGGGTTATTAATTTCCATCCATGGAAATTTTCCCTTTTATCTATATGTGTGTATTTTGCAGTGTTGGGGACTGAGCCCAGGACCTCATATGGGGAAGGCATGTGATCTACCATTTAACTAGATCTCCAAACCAGAATGTTTTCTTTTTTATTAATTTTTTGGAAAGTAGAAAAGTTTGTTGAACATTAGGAGAGAAATAAAAAGGAACTCCTCTTATGGGGAGGAATTTAGATAGGACCAAGTTAGGATGTATTCTTTTTTGGTTTTTGGGCCACACTTGGTGGTGTTTAGGGGTTACTCCTGGCTGGCTCTGTGCTCAGGGGTCATTGCTATTGGTGCTGGGGTGGGGAGCAAATGGGAAACTGAGGATCAAACTCGGGTTGGCCATTAGCTGTACCTACTCTGGCCCCATGTATTTTTGTTTTTATATCATCTAATTGCCAAGTGGAAATTTGATCTGCAAGAGAACTAATGTTACAGCACATTGAATTGATAATTCAGTCATCATCAGTCTTGGCACGAGAGCCAGTCCTTCCAATAAATTATCATTCTTATTAAAATGAATGCTGATCTTATAAAGTGAGAAAACTGAGGTGAAGGTATTTCGGTTTAGTGCTACCTAACTAGACGTGTTCCATTTGAAAATGGTAAGTCTGACCTAGAGCTCACATTTTAATACATTTTGGTAGTCTATACCTTTTGGATCTCCTTTGCTGAATAACGTGGATACTACTCAAATCTCACTTGTTGGTTACGTTACTGACTTCTCCAAGTGAAGCCAAGGATTGGTTTTATAGAAATAAGAGCCTGAAAATTAATTTGTGTTCTGACCACTTTTTGTGACAGTAAGAATATTGTGTTCTCCATGCCTCTGATTAATGCAGAAACAGTGTTTCCATAAATGCACAATCAGTTTGACCTTCATTAACTGAATCTTAGGCCTACTTCCAAGTTAAGTGCTTTATTTTGTACTTGATACTTTGTCTCAAGTTTACAAAGACATCTTGTGATTTGAGATTTCATTTTATCAGGTCCAGAGGATCTTAGAAAATGTCCGGAATTTAGGATTTAGGATTTAGGATTGCTTAAAATAAGCCAGTTGTGCTATTTTATCTGTGACTATTATGATTTTACATGAAATTCAAATTTATTATCTTAACTTTTTTTTTCCAGATTGGAGTTCTTACTCTTTAAAGGTAAAAACACCCCTCCTTTTTTTATTTGGCTGAACACTTCTTGGTTGCCCTGTTTCATACCCTCTCTGGCTTTTATCCCTTTTGTCTTTGAAGTAACTGCTGGAAAGTCATGAGGTTTGTCAGTTGCATACATAACCATGCTTTTGTGTAGTGTTGTTCTCTTTTTTTTAATTTTAAACATCTGCTGATTAACCACATTTATTATATTTGTTTCTGTGTGTATTATAAGTGGTACATTATTTTTTCTATTTACTTGATAATATGTTTTGCTTTATAGACAAGGAGCATACAATAAAAATAGAGCAGAATTAAAACTTTGTAATAGTTTCCCACTTACCTCTAAAATGAGAAAAATCTTTAGGAATAAGCAAAGTTGAATGACATTGTGGTGGCCTACTCTTTTCTCATAGTAGTGAATATATATGTGTATACATATATACACACACACATATACATACACATATATGTATATATACATATGTATACACATATACATACATATTTTGTGAAAGAAATTATTTTTGTATTTTCTCACCATTTGTATTGAGCTAATACTAGTTTCTAAGAATATAGATGATTTCTGTGTTTGAAGGATAGGAGTTGCTGCATTATCCCTCCAGCACATTCCTCAGACTCATTCAGAGTCTAAAGACTTGTGTTCATTGGATATTGTCACTTCCCTTGTTTTTTTGTTTGTTTTTATATACCACACATAAATATCATTTGTTACCTTTTTCTGATTTATGGGAAGGAGATCATTTGTTTCTCTTCATCAAAGCCATTCTATTAATGGAACAGTGATTTTTCAGACCATTTTAGTTCCCCTTGTTTTCTCTTGATCATTATTGTTTTGCTTATTATTTTGACACAGTTGAGTAAACCTTCAACATTTTTCTAGCTTCACTGGCTCTTTTTGATTCACATGACTATGTCTTATTTTCTTGTCCACTATAATGCTCGCTTTCCATATATATTCCTCTTTAAAGATTTGAACCACTGTGTTATATCTTCCTAAATCATATTTCTAACTCTGATCATCTTGATCTTTTTGACCACGTGAAACTTAATTTTATCAGTTTAATAAATTAAATCAACCCATGTTCATTTACAAACATTTAGTGGGTACATATATTCCTGGTACTGTATTGTCACTAGGAATACAAAGGGGTAGTATCAAAGAGAGTGAAACCCAATTGACAAAAATCATCAAAGAATTAGATGATTGGGGTACACATCTTGATTCTACAAGCTGCTGTCTTAATATTCTGTTGGATGTTCTGATAATCAAGTGATGCATATCCTTCTGGGATGTCTTTTTCTTAACATATCTAATAATTTGCTGTTTTAAAATGGCAGTTTTGAGGGGTTTACATTTATTTTTGGCTTGGGGCCATACATGAGGCCACCCACTCCTGGCAGTGCTCAGGGGGCCATATTGGATGCTGGGGATTGAATCTGGTTTGACTACATTCAAGGCCAATGCCTTAGCTGCTGCACTGTTGCCCCAGCCCCTAATATGGCAGCTCTAATTTTGTGAGAAAATACTTGGAAATAATGTAGAAAAATACAGATCATCCATAAGAACTAAAATATATACTTCTAATAATTCAATTGACTATAAAATTATTTTTCTTTTACTTTTAACCACACTCAGTGATGCTCAAGGGTTATTCCTTGTTCTGTACTCAAGAATTACTCCTGGCAGTGCTTGGGGAACTATGTGGGATGCTAAGGATCAACCCTACATACAAGGAAAACACCCTACCCTACCCGCTCACTGTACTACTGCTCCAGTCCATCAATTAATCACAAAATTTTTATTAAGAAATTCATGAAATACACTTTTTTTCTTGTCAAACCTGCTATGCCCAGGGCTTAGTTGTTCAGGGTCACTCCTGGCTGTTCTTCACCATTACAGGATTCTTTTACTTCACAGTGGTCAGCCTCTCAGTGCTTGAAATTATACTGACTGATGCTAGAAAAACAACCCAGGCCTTTCCTGCTCTAAAATATTGCACAAGGGGATACATTGATTTTTCACATGCTGCTGTAGTGTTTTCAGAAAGCAAAGGTATTACCAACAGTATTATAGTGTATCTCTGTATTGGCCCTTAGTAGGGGTAAATTGTTATAAAAGTTTGGTCTTTTCTTTTCTTTTTTTTTTTTTTTTTTTTTTTTTTTTTGTGGTTTTTGGGTCACACCCGGCAGTGCTCAGGGGATACTCCTGGCTCCACGCTCAGAAATTGCTCCTGGCAGGCACGGGGGACCATATGGGACGCCGGGATTCGAACCAATGACCTTCTGCATGAAAGGCAAACGCCTTACCTCCATGCTATCTCTCCGGCCCCAAAAGTTTGGTCTTTTCAATGGAACAATAAAGATTTGTATCACACAAGTAGAGGAGGGTTTGCCTTTCTGAGTCTTGTTTTTAGTCAGCTAGAACTCCAGCTCCTTGCCTTCTATCACATAGCCATCTGCTCAGCCGCTCTAACTTGGTCTTAAAAGTGATGAGTGCAAAAAGATTACCCTACTGAAACTTCTACAGAAAACTGACAATTTTGGCTTTCTCTTTCCTTTTATTTCTTTTGAATCATATTTGAGTTTTGGGGGGTGTGGGGATGGGGGCCCCACTCTTGGCAATGCTCAGGGGTTACTCCTGGTTCTGCACTGAGGAATCACTTCTGGCACTTCTCAGAGCACCATATGGAATACCAGGGATCTAAACCTGGGTTGGCCACATGCAAGGCAAGTATGATGAAGGCAGTAAGTATGTTTGGTATCAGCTGTACTCTCATACTGGTGACCCCTCAATCACTTTTTGTTTAAAACCTCTTCCTCTTCAGGATTCAGCTTGGCTTCCTTCTTGGGACCAAGGAGCAGCACATAGTGGACTCATACCACTGCTGGTATGGCATGCTGTCAATGAGCACAGTGCAAGTCTTCACCAGGGATTTGGTGAAGACCAGATTGTTGGATGCATTATAGAAAAACATGAATAATCTTTTTAAAAAGCCAACAACAACATCAACAATCTTTGTTTCGCAAATATGATGCACTGAGCCCCAGGACAAGTTTTTCATGTCCAGCCTCAAGGCAGGGCACTTCTTGTCTCCTGGAACTTGAACTTGTATGTGTATGTTTGTGATGGGGGCCAGTCTTGGTGTTAACAGCTGTGTGACCCAGCTCATACTTTGGCTTCTTTTGGTAGGATTTTCTATTTGCCTTCTGTCCTGCAGCTCTTATGCCAATTGTCCTGAGGAATGCCCTTGTGGGCACTGACTGGCAGATTTATTTATATAATCATGGTAATAAACTCTCTTATCAAAGCCTCTGGGATCTACCTCTTCAGGACATGTATTCTTGGGGTGTTTCTTCATGGGGAAAATTGCAGTACCAAAAAAACCCCAAAAACTCTTCTGTGAGCTGGAGTGTTGGATTTAGGTGCTTGCCTTGCATGTGGCCAACGTACTTTATAGTGCCCCAAGTTCCTCCAGGAATGATCCCAGAGTAGAGCTAGGAGTATGTCCTGCGCATCGCCAGGGGTGGCCCCAAAACAAACAGAAAAATTTTTGACTAATATTTATTCCACCCTGACTGATTATTCAACAATAACATCTATCTATTAAGTTAGTACTGTTATTGCTTTTTGTAATAGACATGTAATAGCATACTCCTGGCTCTATGCTCAGAAATCGCCCCTAGCAGGCACAGGGAACCGACCATATGGGATGCCGGGATTCGAACCACCATCCTTCTGCATGAAAGGCAAATGCCTTACCTCCGTGCTATCTTTCCGGCCCTGATAGTGAACATTTTCTTTTTTTTTTTTTTTTTTTGGTTTTTGGGCCACACCCGGTGACGCTCAGGGGTTACTCCTGGCTATGCGCTCAGAAGTTGCTCCTGGCTTGGGGGACCATATGGGACACCGGGGGATCGAACCGCGGTCCGTCCAAGGCTAGCGCAGGCAAGGCAGGCGCACCTTACCTTTAGCGCCACCGCCCAGCCCAAAATGTGCAATTCTGTTATTCTTTTTTTTGTTTGTTTGTTTGTTTGTTTTTGGGCCACACCCGGCTTTTGCTCAGGGGTTACTCCTGGCTGTCTGCTCAGAAATCGCTCCTGGCAGGCACGGGGGACCATATGGGACACCGGGATTCGAACCAACCACCTTTGGTCCTGGATTGGCTGCTTGCAAGGCAAACGCCACTGTGCTATCTCTCCGGGCCCTAGTGAACATTTTCTTTTTTTTTTTTTTTTGGTTTTTGGGTCACACCCGGCGGTGCTCAGGGGTTACTCCTGGCTGTCTGCTCAGAAATAGCTCCTGGCAGGCACGGGGGACCATATGGGACACCGGGATTCGAACCAACCGCCTTTGGTCCTGGATCGGCTGCTTTCGAGGCAAACACCGCTGTGCTATCTCTCCGGGCCCAAATAATTTGAGCTTTTTTTTTTGGGGGGGTCACACCCGGCGGTGCTCAGGGTTACTCCTGGCTGTCTGCTCAGAAATAGCTCCTGGCAGGCACGGGGGACCCTATGGGACACCGGGATTCGAACCAACCACCTTTGGTCCTGGATTGGCTGCTCGCAAGGCAAACAGCACTGTGCTATGAACATTTTCTAAGGTTAGACTCATAGTGGAGAGTTTTGAGTTAGACAATAGAATTTTCTTTAAGTTTTTTACATTATAAAATTCATAATGATAGGTCCCAATTCCAGATATCCTGTCATGTTTGTTTTTATAAACATTGAAGTTTTAGTTTTATAGGAGAGGAAGGGAAGACTTTTTTTTTCAATTGAATCACTGTGAGATACAGAATTAAATGTGTTAATGCTTGAGTTTCAGTCATACAGTGTTCTAACACCCGTCCCTTCATCAGTGCACATTTCCCACCACCAGTGTCCCAGTTTTCTTTATTCTTTTCTTTTTTTTTGGCGGGGGGAGCACACCCTGTTATGCTCAGAGGTTACTCCTGGCTATGCGCTCAGAAATCGCTCGTAGCTCGGGGGACCTTATGGGAGGCTGGGGATCAAATCAAGGTCCAATCGGCCATGTGCAAGGCAAACATCCTAATGCTGTGCTATTGCTCCGACCCCAAGTGTCTTAGTTTTCTTGCTGTCCCATTCCTCACCCCCAGCCTGCCTCTATGTCAGACACCATTCTCTCTCCCCAATTTCCATGTCTTTTTTCTTTTTAGGCATTGTGGTTTACAATACTATTATTGAAAAGGTATCATGCATGTTACTTTACCTCCTTTCTGCACTCTGTTCATGTCCAGAGGGATCCTTTTTAACTATCATTGTCATATGGTCCTTTCTTTGTCCTAATTGAACTTCTCCATTACCCTCTTATGGCAGACTTCCTACAATGGACCAGTCCTCCTGACCCTCATTTTTATTGTGGAAGAAAGTTTTATATTTTAAAGTATAGCCTGATGGCTTTAGATATTTTCATGGTGAGCTTAAGCTTTCAATTTACTCAGTTCAACTTAGGATGCAGACATCCACTTCTTTTTTTTTTTTTTTTTTTTTTTTTTTTTTGGTTTTTGGGTCACACCCGGCAGTGCTCAGGGGTTTTTCCTGTCTTCGTGCTCAGAAATTGGCAGGCACGGGGACCATATGGGATGCCGGGATTCGAACCAATGACCTTCTGCATGAAAGGTAAACGCCTTACCTCCATGCTATCTCTCCGGCCCCAGACATCCACTTCTTGAATAGACATTAATTTAATGCTTTGCATTTTCTGAAATCAAGGAAATTGTTGATAGGAAAAAAGTAGATGCTACCTTATATTTTGTTCAGCTGTTTGTACATAAGATAACATTTTTTGGGGGGGGGTGACACCTGGCATTACTCAGGTTATTTATGACTATGCTCAGAAATCACACCTGGCAGGCTATTGTACCATTTGGGACGTCAGGAACAGAACCTGGGTTAGTTGCTTACAAGGCAAATGCTTAATTCATTGTGCTATTGTTCCAGCCCCCACATAACATAATATTTTAAAGAATTTACCTCTAGCTATTATGCAAGTATCATTAAAATACTTTGTCAAAATCTGGACTTGAAAAATTCATCCATTGAGAAATCTTTTTAAAATATTCAATAAAAAGTATATAAGGGGGCCAGAGAGATAGCACAGCAGTAAGGCATTTGCCTTGCATACAGAAGGACGGTGGTTCAAATCCCAGCATTTCATATGGTCTCCCGAGCCTGCTGGGGGCAATTTCTGAGCATAGAGCCAGGAGTAGTTCCTGAGCACTGTCAGGTGTGACCCCTCCCAAAAAAAAAAGTATATAAGGATTGGAGCTGGAGAGATAGCAAAACGGTAGGGCGTTTGCCTTGCAAGTGGCCAACCCAAGACCAAAGGTGGTTTGAGTCCCGGCATCCCATATGGTCTCCTGTGCCTGGCAGGAGTGATTTCTGAGCAGATAGCCAGGAGTAATCCCTGAGCATTACCAGGTATGGTCCAAAAAGAAACAAAAAAAATCTCTATAAGGGATAGGTATATTGTATTAAATGCTTGTAATACTTATGTTTTTTCTATGCCAAGGACTGAAGTGCTGTTTAAAAGCAGCAGGAACTTTTTGTAGTTAGAGCCAAAATTTTACTACCAAATAATTCTGTTTCTGGATAGTGACCCAGCTTTCTCTTTGGTTTTGGGGTAACACTAACAGTGGTCAGGATCTAATTCTGGCTCTAAAGTTTAGGGCTCATTTCTTGTCAGGCTCAGGGGACCATATGGGATGCCAAGGATTAAATCCAGTGCTGCAAGTACATAAGAAGAGCCCTACCTACTATACTATTGTTCTGACCCCATTTAAAAAAATTTTTAGTGAAGCAGGATGATTTCTATTGAATGAAATTTAGAAAGCTGCAAGAGGAGAGAAAGAGGAAAGATGAGTTTCTCCAGAGTGGAAAAAGCAAACAAGCAGGGGCCAGAGTGATAGTACAGCAATAAGGCACTTACCTTGCATGAAGCTGACCCAGGTTCGATCGCTGACATCCCATATCTCCCTCTGAGCCCACCAGGAGTGATCCCAAGTGCTGAGTGACTCCTGTGCACCTCCAGGTGTGGGTTCTCAAAAAAAAAAAAGAAAAAAAAAAGGCAAGCAAAGATACATAGAGACCGACAAGTGAGATACATGTTTAAGAGGGAACACAGGCTTAAAAACAAAGCCTAAAAATGTATTTGAGAGAATTTTAGCATCTTAAATAAGAAATATGTAGGTTTTGAAAAAGGATTTTAAAATTGTACTTTTTTGTTTATTTCTTTTCTTTTGGGGTCACATCCAGCAGCGCTCGGGTTACTCCTGGTTCTATGCTCAGTAATCGCTCCTGGCAGGCTCGGGGGACCATACGGGATGCCGGAATTTGAACCACCATCCTTCTGCATGCAAGGCAAACTCCCTACTCCATGCTATCTCTCCGGCCCCAAAATTGTACATTATTGACCTATGTCTTGTCTCTAATTTTTTTGTTTGGTTTTTGTTTTTTCCATCACACATGCTCAGGGCCATGCTCAGGGCTCTGCACTCAGGAATCACTCCTAATGGTAAATGGTTCCTAGGGAAACCATATGAGATGCCTGGAATCAAACCCAGGTCAGTCATATGCAAGGTCTTAATACTGATTATGACTTTGGCCCCTTGTTTTTAAATTTTTTATCCAGGGTCTGGCAAGGTGACGCTAGAGGTAAGGTGCCTTGCAAGTGCAAGTGCATTCCTCAATTAAAAAATTTTTTTTTATTTAAGAACCGTGATTACAAACATGTTTGTAGTTGGGTTATAGTTATAAAAAAGAACATCCCCCCTGGGGCCGGCGAGGTGATGTTAGAGGTAAAGTGTCTGCCTTGCAAGCACTAGCCAAGGAAGGACCGCTGTTCGATCTCCCCGGCCCTTAGTATATTAATTATATTTAAAAAAATGATAATTGCGGGGCCGGCGAGGTGGCGCTAGAGGTAAGGTGTCTGCCTTGCAAGCGCTAGCCAAGGAAGGACCATGGTTTGATCCCCCGGCGTCCCATATGGTCCCCCCAAGCCAGGGGCAATGTCTGAGCGCTTAGCCAGGAGTAACACCTGAGCATCAAACGGGTATAGCCCGAAAAACCAAAAAAGAAAAAAGAAAATGGGAAAGAATTTGATAGTGCTCAAAGGTTCTGACTTTAGGGAAGTTTTGGTTGTCTGATTGAACAATGAACCTGTTGGTCCAGGTATGAAGTCCTTATCTAATAATAAAGAGAATTTTTTTTCTAAATACTTTCATAAGACTTGCTGCTTTCTGTGGAAATTTAGAAGAGGAAGATGAATTAGAGGAATTAGGTCTTAGGTTTTTGGACCACACCCAGCGATGCTCAGGGGTTACTCCTGGCTCTATGCTCAGAAATCACTCCTGGCAGACTTAATGTTACAGGAACTGCAGGGGTGTGCTTCAGATGGAATAGGTAGAGAATGAGATACTTCTTTATTTTTTATTTTTTTTTTATTTTTGGCTCTACACTCAAGGATCACTCCTGGCAGGACTTGAAGGAACATCTCTGGTGCCAGGATCAAGCCTGGGTTGTCCACATGCAAGGCATAAGCTCTACTCACTGTACTGTCAGCTCCAGCCTCACTATTACTTTAATAATTTTTAGGCACTATAATTTATAATATTGTTAATAGAGCTTCAGGCATACAGTGTTCCAGTACGAAACATTATCTTTTTTTTTTTTCTTTTGGTGACAGGGCATATTTGGCAGTGCTCAGTGGTTACTTCTGCTTCTGTTCTCAGGAAGTTATTCCTGACAGGTTCTTTGGACCATATGGGATGCTGGGGATCAAACCTGGGCTGGCAGCATGCAGGCAAGTGCCCTATAGACTGTACTATCACTCCGGCCTTCTTTTATCTTTATTTATTTATTTTAATGTTATCTTTTTTTTTGGGGGGGGGGGGCCCACACCCGGCATTGCTCAGGAGTTACTCCTGACTGTTTGCTCAGAAATAGCTCCTGGCAGGCACGGGGGACCACAATGGGACACCGGGATTTGAACCAACCACCTTTGGTCCTGGATCGGCTGCTTGCAAGGCAAACACCGCTGTGCTATCTCTCCAGGCCCTTTAATGTTATCTTAACATGGATCAGGGGAGATGGTTCAATGGTCAGGAACTCATGCTTTCCATGTTGTAGGACCCAAGTTTGTTTGATTTTGGTTTGGGGAACCACTCCCAGCATTGCTATGGAGCTATTTTCTTTTTCTGCCTAGTACTTAAGGCACCATGTTATATTGTATGTCAATTTATGTTCTGGATATATTTCAACCTATTGATCTCTCTCTCTCTCTCCTAGTTTCCTGGAACTTGAGTTTGAACCCTTGTGTAACATGATGTATAGTTCTAGAATCCTCTGAGCATCATTATTAATGCACATTATGTTTATAGTACTGGAGAGCTCCATGTGTGATGATACCTATTGTTACAGGGCCTGGATAGCTCTGCATCTTGGGGCCTACCACTGAACTGCTACCAAGTTGGCCAAGTATCCCTTGGAGTAGCCTCCAAGTTACATGATATCCCAAGTACCTAAAAATACAATTTATATTTGAAATGAGATCTTGAATTAGTGGAGCTTTATAATAGTGATATATATTATTTTGCCTGTTAATATTTCCATGTAAGAAGAGAAGAGCTCGGTAATGAATTACTGATTAAAAGATAGTGGTACATCAAGAATCTTTCTATGAAGTTTGGGCTACAAATCTAGTCTTTATGAAAACACAGTAGTGTCATTCATATTCCCACACACTTAAGTAACCTCTGTTCATTTTGTCCCTAATACTTGCCAGTGACCCTGATTTCTAAGGTCCATACTTAGAATGAGAGGCAAGAAGAAATGACAAGATACTAATTAAACTATTAAAATTCCTCTTTATTTACTCAGAAGGTGATATATTTTGGACATGTTCAGGGATCACTCTTGACAGTACTTAAGGGACCATATGTGGTACTGAGAATTGAACCTGGGTTTGTCATGTATAAGGCGGGCACCTTAACCTCCAAGAGTAGTAACTTTGTATTTGCTTATAGTTTTGACACCAAACTTTCCCTGTCCCATCCCCCTACAAATTTTCAGGTACCCAAACTGGGTGTCTTTGAAGAAAATTGGGGATGGACCACTATAGTATTGGGAGAAGAGAATAATGCAGGAAAAATAATTTCAATGAATAAAGAGGTCTGGAGCAATAGAACCTTATAGGGTGTTTGCCTTTACGCAGCTAACCTGAATTCTATCCCTGGTATCCCATATGGTCCCTAAACACTACCAAGAGTAATATTTGAGAGCCAGAAGTAACCCCTGAACATTTCTAAGTGTTTCCCCACCCTACCCCCCAAAAGAAATATAAAAGAGTGTGGAGGGGATCAACATTAGGATGTAGGAGATGATAGAAATCATTAGTAATTTGTAGTCTGACTTTCTTTGTGGTTTAAAACAAATAGATTTGATTGTTTTATTCTTTTTTTTCTTTTTTTTTTTTTTTTTTGGTTTTTGGGCCACACCCGTTTGACACTCAGAGGTTACTCCTGGCTATGCGCTCAGAAATCGCCCCTGGCTTGGGGGGACCATATGGGACACCAGGGGATCCAACCTCGGTCCATCCTACTCTAGTGCTTGCAAGGCAGACACCTTACCTCTAGCGCCATCTTCCCAGCCCCCCACAGTAATCTTAAAGAATAAAACAATCGGGCTGGGAAGGTGGCGCTACAGGTAAGGTGTCCGCCTTGCAAGCGCCACCATAGGATGGACCGTGGTTTGATCCCCCGAAGTCCCATATGGTCCCCCCAAGCCAGGGGCGATTTCTGAGCGCATAGCCAGGAGTAACCCCTGAGTGTCAAACGGGTGGGCCCAAAATCACACACCCCCCAAAAAAAAAGATTACCGTGGGATGTCCAGAGTGATAGCACAGCGGTGTGGTGTTTGCCTTGCAAGAGGCTGACCCAGGACAGAACCTCGGCTCGACAAACCCCATCCCACGCCCCTGGTCCCAAATGGTCCCCCAAACCAGGAGCTATTTCTGAGCACATAGCTAGGAGTAACCCCTGAGCATCACCAGGTGTGGCCCAACAGTAAAAAGATTGTCTGGGAGCAAAAGTCACATTATTAACTGTCTCTTAGTTTAGCAGATCTAATCTAATATGCTCAATTCTGCAAGCCGGTATTATTTTTATTTATAATTGAACATTAACTTTGATTGGCCTTGCTTTTGAAAAGGAACTATATTTTTTCATCACTTTATATGTTCTACTGAAAATTGGAAAAGCATTGAGTCTAATATTTACAGTTTTAGGGCTTTGAGGGATTTGTTTAAGTAAAAATATTTTACTTAATTTTTTTTCCTTAGGTAATCAGGAGTGATTCTTTTTCTAAATTAAGTTTGGCTTTTGTTTATAAAATAAAGAGTAGATAATGACTCTTTCTGCTCTTTGCTCTTAGAATTTGGCATCAGGTACTGTAATTGATATGTCTGATTTATTAATGGACTTTTTTTTTCTGGGATGGAAGGATATAGAATCCATTGTGTCTTATGTAATTGGGGAGTATAAGTAAATTTAGTATTTTCTGTGTAATGCATACCTAATCTGATGCTTTTATTATTCCTTACACTCTGGCAACCTCAAAAGAAAATTATGGACAAAGGAAAATAGGTACTTTGATTATATTTTGAATTTGAATACTTTTTTTCTCTAAAACAAACCCTCAGACTAGATATACTAAATATCTCATTATATATATATTTACATATATATAAATTAAACAAAAAGCTTCTAGTCAAGTATATCATTCATGATTTAGCAATCTGCCTAAGCCCTAGAGGTAGTTAGTTGTACATGATAACTTTTGTTTTGCCTTTCTAGCTCCTAAGACAGATAATAATTTTTGCAAAGTGCACATTTTTAAACAGTCTCCAGTGCGGGATGCCGAGCCAATGGTGGAATGAATATGTTAAGAAGATTGTGGCATTTGGAATCCAAGATCACTCAGCAAAGATAACTGCCTAGTATGTGGTCAGAATGGTCAGACTTCTTTGGCATACTGAAAGCTTTAGCTCTCATTTTCCCTCAAAAAAATTTTTTTTGTCAGCTTGAATTTACTTATCTAGCTAACTCATTTCCATTTCCAAAGTAGTAACTTAGTTCTATCAGTTTGGGATATTGGAGAATGTGAGCTAATACTATATGAGTATTTCAAACTTATTTTGTGATTTATAAAACAAAATGGAGGGGCCGGAGCAGTGGCACAAGTGGTAGGGCATTTGCCTTGCACTCGCTGACCTAGGATGAACCACAGTTCGATCCCCCGGCATCCCATATGGTCCCCCAAGCCAGGAGCGATTTCTGAGCACGTTAGCAAGGAGTAACCCCTGAGCGTCACCGAGTGTGGCCCAAAAAAGAAAAAAGAAACAAAAAGAACTTTGTTTACTGACTAAGTGAAGTATAGAAAGTTTAGTTTTTAAGTTTATGATTTTTTTTTAAAACTACTGAGTGCTGAGTGTAAATTCTGTATGAATTACTCAACTTACTTTCTCTAACTCAGTCCTAATGCTAATACAGTGTAACTAAGAATATAATGACTGAAATACTACCTTTTTTTGGAGGGGGGTCACACTTGGCGTTCAGGGGTTATTCCTGGCTCTGCGCTCAGATATCACTCCTGGCTGGCATGGGGGACCATAAGGAATGGCAGGATTTGAACCACCATCCATCCTGGATTGGATGCTTACAAGGCAAACACTCTACTGCTACTACTCTTCATCCCAATACTACCTTTTAATTTAAAGCTGGTAATACTAATAATAATTGAAGTACACTTTTCCTTTGTTTTGGTTAAAGTGGTATATAAGTACAATGATTGAGATAATTTGGCCACACCTGGTGATTCTAGGATCATGTGTGGTTCAAGATTTTAACTGGGGTCAACCTCAAAGGCAAGTGCTTTTTCCCCCGTACTATCTGATATGAAATATTTAAACCTTAGCAAACTAGAAAATCACTTGGAACAGTTTGCCAACAAAGTTGATTTTTTACTAGAATTCTATTTTCTTTACCCAATTGTACTACATTAAATAAGTCAAGGATGTAGGACTCATACCAACTTATATTTGATTTTCATGGGAATTGCATCTATTTTTCACTTAACATTTATGAAAAGAACAAGTAATTTTAGACAGTAGCAAGTTCTAATATCTAACTTGACTGAGAATGAATTTCATTAAGAAATAGAACATTAATTTATTTCCACATACTTTCAAGATGATTCATCCCTGTTACTACATCAGAATCATACCCTTATCAGTTAATTTTATGTCCTTTCCTGTTCACTGTGTCTGACTCTCAAGATTTCGTGACTGGTGCTGAATGGAAGCCAACCAAAGCAGAAATTTGGGGGAAAATCTGAAGAATTCAAGGGGAAGTAGAAATTTATTTCTAGCATTTCCAAACCAGCTTTGTCAAATGTCAACTTTACTACAGTCAGAGGAAAAGAACTGAGTGCATGGAAATTACCAAGTATGCCTTACTAATATATTTATAAATATATCAAAAAGGTAAGTGAGTTGTCTGTTTTGAAGAAAGTGCCTGGTAAACATGTAAAAATTGTTAAATGTTAGTAAAGATGGTTAGCTTCTTCTGAGCTTCTGAAATCTTGCCTCCATTTGCTGAACTCAGAATTAGGAGAAGTTGAATTGTTAAAATGCACATGAAACAACTCAGTAAAGCCAGAAACCTAGACATAAAAAGTGTTGATTTTTCTTTTGTGCTCAAATTCTTCCGTAAAGTATTATTTTATTTCATTTCATTTTAATTTTCACTATTTCTAAATATTACTACTCATATTTGTATGAGAATATGAATTTTTCTACATCTCTGGTAATATCTACCAATTTGGATTTGGTAGACTACTTCGTTAATACTGGAATTAAATTAAACCACATTTATTACATTCCTATATAATAGTAAACATTGAACTAGGCCCTGGAATATAAAAATGAACTATAATATATATCATGTCTTCACTCGCTAACCTAGGACGGACCAAAGTGCATTTTTCTTTGTATTTTGTATTTTTTGTGTTTGTTTGTTTTGGGGCCACACCCAGCGGCACTTAGGCTCTGCATTTAGAAATTACTCCTTGAAGACTTGGGGTACCATATCGAAGGATGGGCAGTGAACCCAGGTTGGCCACTTGCAGGGTAAACACCCTACTCACTGTCCTATAGCTCTGGCCCCATCAAGTGCATTTTTCTTAATATAAAACAGGCCAAATTTAGATTAAGGAATCAATAGCTAATACAGTGAGCCTAATTCCAATTACCCATCAGCAGCCATCTATACCAGCTCTGTTCATCTGAATATGACAAATTCTAATCAAAAGATCTGGTGTATGTATTAAGTATTTCCTAGCTGCTAGGTACTGTTCTAAATTTCTTTATCCTCTCTCTATATAAGTGAATGAGATTAGTAAGATAAATATGAACAAGAGAGGTATTCGCATGATTAAAGTTTATTTCCTGGGTCAGTAAGGCAGAGAGGTTATTTAATTTGCCCCAAGTCTTAGAACTGTGATCCAGGACCAGTATTTGAACCTAGTAAGCTAACTGCAGAGCTTGTGTCTTTTAAAAAATTAAAAAAATTTTTTTTGCCCATCCCAGAGTTTGTACTCCTTTATTCTTAACTTGTGTTTGATATTTATATGCAATACCTGGACATACGTGCCCTTAAAATATTCCAAATTTTAATAAAAGTTGCTCGCTTTTAAAATAAGTTTAAGTAGCACAGCAAGATTAAAGATATGATAGTAAACTATTTTAGAGAATATTATATTTCTTCAACACCTGGCTCAGAAGTCATTTTGCTTGATGACCTCCTGCACTCCCAATAGAAGTTTGTGTGTGCGTACATATTGCACACTTAGTTCTAAGAACTGGAAGAGAGAGGCTGCGCTATGGTTTTAGTTCCTGTTTAGCACATATTGCTCTTTCGGTCCATCCCTGTTCTAAAATATGGATTTTCATTTGCCATTAATCATAGGTGCTGAGACTTTACCTATGATTCTTTTAAAAATAGAGTAGGCTTGGGCTGGAGCGATAGCACAGCTGTAGGGTATTTGCCTTGCACGAGGCTGACCCAGGATGGACCTGGGTTAGATCCTTGGTGTCCCATATGGTCCCCCAAGCCAGAAGCAATTTCTGAGCCTATAGCCAGGAGTAACCCCTGAGCATCACCAGGTATGGCCCAAAAACAAACAAAAATAGAGTAGGCTCTATTTAGAAGTAAAGAAAAACTGCTCTGAGAAACCCAGATAAGGTAGGTAATTTACTTCCTGTTGTATTGTATCTTTTATTTTAAGCTGCTTCACCTCTGTCCCTTATTGTTTAATATTTCTGTAAATTTAATTTGACTTTTAATAAACTGTTTTCTAAAGTGTGTGGTTTTTGGGTTTCATTTCCCATTGGGTTGTATACATCCTTTGCTCATCTTTTGCATATTATTGCCACCCCCTTCAAAACCAATCATATAAAAAGTATCTACTATAAATGTAATCTTGAGGATTAAAAGATATAATCAGGGGTCTCAAACTCGAGGCCTGCGGGCCACACACGACCCTCCGTACAACATTTTGTGGCCCTGCCCTAGAGGAATCTTTTTTTGTTTTGTTTTAGTTGTTTGGGTCACACACACACTCCCCAATGTTCAAGGCTTACTACTGACTTTCTACTCAAGGATCACCCTGACTTTGCCTCCTGCGACCCCCAGGTAAATTGAGTTTGAGACCCCTGATGGTAAGGCTTTACTCAGAACAGTGTAGATGACACCCAGAATTAAAGCTTTGCCAAAAACATTTTTTTTTTTTTTTTTGGTTTTTGGGTCACACCCGTCAGCACTCAGGGGCTACTCCTGGCTCTACGCTCAGAAATCGCCCCTGGCAGGCTCGGGGGACCATATGGGATGCCGAGATTCGGACCACCATCCTTATGCTTGCAAGGCAAACATCTTACCACTGTGCTATTTCTTTGCCCCCCCCCCTTTTGTTTGTTTTGTTTTTGGATCACACCAGTACTTTACAGAATTTTAATGGGGAATATCAAATGTCAGAAAATCAGTCTGAATAGTGGTTGGTTGTATGCCTTAATTGTGATTGTGATAAAAATCTACCCTGATGAAATCAAATTTATATCTGTGAGTAATAAAATTAATTGATGAAACAATTTTGAAAATAATAGGTCATTACATTTCAGATTTTAATACTCATAAAACCTAGATTTTGGTGTAATAGATCTGCAGTCTGAAAAATCAGCTTTTCTCTTTCAAACAGCAATTTACTAAAACTAAATTCATCTTAATTCCTTTAAAGTTTGATAGTTTGGTGGAGGGAGGCACAGTTGACATTGCCCAGTGTTTTTTTGTTTGTTTGTTTTTTGTTTTTTTTGGGGGGGGTTTGGGTCACACCTGTGCTCAGGGGTTACTCCTGGCAGGCTCAGAGGACCATATAGGATGCTGGGATTTGATCCATCGTCCTTCTGTATGCAAGGCAAATGCCCACCTCCATGCTATCTCTCCAGCTCCTTTCCAGCTCTTTTGAGCCATCTCCATTGCCTCTCAATGTAATTTAACATACAGAATTACACAGATAATTTTAGTACATTTTCATGGTACCCAAGAATTCTGTCCTCATTTGCAGTCAACCTGATTGACTATCACAACCACTCTGTTCCTCTAGCAATACTTTTGGAACATTTTGTATAAGTGAGTCATACATTATGTACACTTTGTAATGGACTCACTGTCTCAGGATGCATGTTTTAACAAGTATTGGGTGAAGTATCCTTTTATTCCATAGACTAGACAGCTCATGTTTATTCATTATTTGATAGATACTTGTATTTTCTATCTTTGTCATAAATAATGCTGTGGATATTTATGTGGCCATGTTTTTATTTTTGCTATGAATGTACATTGAGGCACCTATAAAGTAAACAAGAAAATGAATGTTGCCTAAGTTTAACTGCCTGTCTATAACTAGTAACAAAGAATTTTTGGCTTTCACAAGGCCCTGGCTCCTCATTTCTAATACTGCATCAGATATTAATTTATCTAGCCTTTATACTCATAATGTAAATTGGGTAAATCTGATAGCTAAAGGGGAAGAAAAATTCATGTTTAGCCAGAAAACAGCTCTAAATTAGGAATGCCCAGGACCAAAGAAATGTGGCTCAGCAGTAGAATACATGCTTTGTATGTGTGAGACATGAGTTCAACCCCTAAAGGGAGGCTGAGGAGGATTGGTCCATTGTGTGACTGAAACCCAATCATGAACAACTTTGTAACTGACTCATGTTGATTCAATTAAAATTTTTAAGAGCTGGAGAGATAGCACAGTGGTAGGGCATTTGCCTCACACGCAGCCGATCCAGGATAGACAGTGGTTCGAATCCCGGCATCCCATATGGTCCCTCGTGCCTGCCAGGAGCAATTTCTGAGTGGAAAGCCAGGAGTAACTAACTCCTGAGCACTGTCCGGAGTGATACAAAAATACAAAAAAAATTTTTTTATTTAAAAAATTTAAATGAATTGAGCTGGTCAGGAGGTAGTATAATGGTTAGGGCATTGCCAGTTGTGTGGCCCAACTCAAATCTGGCACCACATGGCTCTCTGTATACCACCGGGTGTTGACCTCCAGACCCCCATACTGCTACGATGAGCCAGGTATTCACATCTCCACCCCACCTCCAGCACTGCAGGGCCTAAGCAGCATTGCATCCTTAAACCCTGGCATTGAACTACCAGGCTAAGAATCACAAGTGGTGCTCCTGGACCTCCTTAGTACTGCTCAGGAATACTGCTACCTCAACCCCCACTACAAAACAAAGTAAACCTTTGGTCAGGACTTTGATTCAGTTGAAAAGCACATACAAAAAAAAATCTCTGGTGAGATACACACTTGTTCATAAAATGGAAGAATTATTAAAGATCTTTGACAGTGTTCTGCAAAATGTCTAGTTTTTTTTATCTACCTGCGCCGTGTTTGGGAGGAAATAGTCAAATTAATACAAAACAGAATGGAAGGATGTGCACGTGGATAGACATGGAGTGTATGCTGACTGAAATGAGAGGTAGAAGGATATAGAACAATCATATTTTGGGGATATAAAAAAGCATTATGGGGGGCCAGAGCAGTGGTGCAAGCGGTAGGGCATTTGCCTTGCATGTGCTGATCTAGGACAGACCATGGTTCCATCCCCTGGTATCCCATATGGTCCCAAGCCAGGATCGACCCGAGTGTCACCAGGTGTGGCCCAAAAACAAAACAAACAAACAAAAAACAGTATGTAGAAACAAGGGTCAGGAGGCATTATTGTAAAAACCACAGGGCCTACAAAGGGGTTGGGGGTGTCTACCATAGAGGCATCCTGAGGGCATTGGTGACAAATATTCACTAGTGATGGGTGTTGGAACACTGTATAACTGAAATTCAACCATAAACAATTTTGTCTCGGTAATAAAATTTCTCTAAGAGAAAAAATTTTAAACTGACTCTTGGGCTGGAGCAATAGCACAGTGGTAGGGCTTTTGCCCTGCATGCAGACAACCAGGGATGGACCCAAGTTCGTTCCCAGATCTCCCATATGGTCCCCCAAGCCTGCCCAGGAGTGATTTCTGAGGACAAAACCAGGAGTAACCCCTGAGCACTGCCAGGTGTGGCCCCAAAACGAAAGAACAACAAAAAAATGCTTGGAGCCAGAGTGATAGTACAAATGGGTGAGGCACTTGCCTTGCATCTGGCCAACTAGGGTTCAATCCCTGGCACCTCATGGTCCCTTGATCAGGCCCCCAGTAGTGATGTGCCCCCCCAATCTGTATTTCTCACCTAGATGATGCCTTTGTTGTTGTTTATTTTTTGGTTTTTTTTTTTGGTTTTTGGGTCACACCTGGCAGCGCTCAGGGGTTACTCCTGGCTCTATGCTCAGAAATTGCTCCTGGTGGGCTCAGGGGACCACATGGGATGCCAGGATTCGAACCACAGACCTGCATACAAGGCAAATGCCTTACCTCCATGCTATCTCTCCGGCCCCGGGTTTTGTTTTTATGTTTTTTTTGTTTTTGTTTTGTTTTGAGATCATAATATTTGATCTGGTTCTTAGTTTTAACAATAATTACCTAATACTTTTAAGATCTAATTTTTATACATGTAGTGGAAATTTTTCGTCTGTCCAACAAAATTTGATTTATGTAGTATTCTGAAAATACATGCAACATTTTGATTAGGAGGTGTGTTGGCAGTCATTTTGTAGGATTTATAGTGCATAATGTTTCATTGTATCTACAGTGCTTAATAGTTAAGTTGGCAAGAGTAAAAATTCATATTTTCTTGCAATATGTAAAGGACAAAGTAGGTGGAAAGCTCAGAGGTGCTCTTTGCACCTTGGGTTTCACCCCCAACTTCACCTGGTCCACAGAGCATCACTGGGCATGACCCCTCTGCAGCAAACCAAAAGTAGTCTCTTAGCACCCCTGATGCAGCTCAAAAACAAAAGGAAGACTGTTGTGGGAGCAATAGTACAGTAAGTAGGGCATTTATCTTCTATACAGCCAACCCAGGTTTGTTCCCTGACACCTCATATGGTCCCCCAAGCCTGCCATGAGTGATCGATCTCTGACCCCAGATCCAAAAGTAAGCCCTAACGACAATGCTGGGTTTAGTCCTTTGGTCCTCCACCACAAAGACTAGAGTTAGGGAAAGGAAGAGTTGGGTTTGGGCACAGGTTTCTAGTTCGGTTATCCGGTAGTTATTTACTAAAATAAGGAATAGAAATGTAGGCTAGAATCCAGAAGTAACTAAGCCATTTGAATTCAACTAGTTTGGTGTGTTTATCTAGAAATGCTAGAAAAGAATTTGGAAATATATACATGTCATTTGTAATTCCTGTGAGATTGAAGTGTAGGTAAGTCCCAGGTGATTTGGAAATAGCACTGGCCCCAGGGGTGAAGAGTTTCAAGTAAGGAAATGATCAATGGAAACAGCTGTGTGAGGAAAATTATTGAGATGCATTCACAGAAATTAGCAATGTCAGGGGAACAATGGATAAGATAAATTGCTAGTGCCTTAAGGAATAAGTGGGAGGTGAAAAAAGTGGAGTAATGTTTGAAAGGCCTAGAGGGAAAAAGTGTAGACACAGAAATTAATGGAGGGGGGAAGTTCAGAAAAATAGCCGAAAATGGGAAGGTGAGAAATATGAATAGTAATGAACTGCTTAACTAAGGCCTCAGGGAAGAGGGTAGTGAATAAAATGGATGACTTTAATGAAGTCAGTCAGCCTTAGACAAAATAGATCTCATCTGATGTTGGAAGTAAGAATTTTTTTTGCAAGATGTAAGGGAAATTTGAGTTTATTTTACTTGAAATGTGTTTGTTTCAAATATTGAGTATTCAAGAATAACAGTTTCACATTTGCTTTAAAAGTCCTCAAGACGAATGCAATACTGATTGTGAATTGAGGTGTATATTGTCATGTTCAAGACTGACTAGCTTTGAGACTTGAGCATGCCTTGTAGACTCTGAACCTCCCTTACTTAGCTTTCTAAGATGGTGCACTGGGTACTCTGGGCTTCCTTGTAAATATTAGATTTCTTCTGAATCACGTTTCTCAGTTATTTAACTACTGAATAGTTCTGGTACGCGTAACATTTGTAGTACTGGCAATCCTACAAGACATCCATAAATGTATGTCTGAGATCCTGTAGTCGGTATCAGTGACCTGATGTGTTCAGCAATTCAGAAATTATGGAGCAAATGGGGCCAGAGCGATAGCGCAGCGGTAGGTCGTTTGCACGTGGCTGACTCAGGATGGACCTTGGTTCAATCCCCAGTGTCCCATTTGGTCCCTTAAGCCAGGAGCCATTTCTGAGCGCATAGCCAGGAATAACTCCTGAGTGTCACCAGGTGTGATCCAAAAACAAACAAACAAAAAACATGGAGCATAGGTGAATACTAAACGGTATGTTAAGAATTTTTAAGCAAGTTGTGCGGAAGCATCTATAGTCAAATTATAGTACCAGGGTTCCGGAGAGATAGCATGGAGGCAAGGCATTTGCCTTTCATGCAGGAGGTCATCGGTTCGAACCCCGGTGTCCCATATGGTCCCCCGTGCCTGCCAGGAGCAATTTCTGAGCCTGGAGCCAGGAGTAACCCGTGAGCACTGCCGGGTGTGACCCAAAAAACCACACCAAAAAAAAATTATAGTACCGTATTTGCCAGCATATAAGACGACCCCCTAATTTTGCAGTTAAAACATAGGTTTAGGCCTATATTCGCTGTATCAGACAGAACGTTCCTGTGTTGCAACTGTATGTACCACAGTGAGCCAATCACAACAAGCAAAGGTTCAAAGGTCATACTGTACTAGACTTCCTCTCTGACTCTGGCCACTCTGAGCAGGCTTTTGACAATGTGAATTCGGGTCCAGAACATTGTCTAATTTGCATGCATCAAAAGCCTGCTTGGATTGGCTGAGTCGGAGAGGCGGTCCGAGCAGCCTTGCAGTGATTGGTCCCTTATCATAGGCACCTTTTCTGGCAATGTCCTGGTGGCGTCAGTTAATCTCCCCCACTACATGAACCAAACAACACCCCATCCTCGGACCCTCGCACTGAACCACCAACACGGTTAGCTGGGTTTTGCAAGAAGTGGCCCCCTGAGTACTGTTTGGGAGCCCCCAAGAAAGAGATTTGGAAACTCTGTGGCCTGATTTTGTTGTTGTTGTTTCATTTAGCGGCATATTGAAACATTTTTCGGGATATACTCGGCATATAAGACAACCCCTATTTTTCGGTTGACTTTTTTTTTTTTTTGTTTTGTTTCAAAAGTCGTCTTATACGCGGTAAAATACGGTATTTCTTTTTGGGTTACTCCTGGATCTGCTCTCAGAAATTGGTCCTGGCAGACTGGGGGTGGGAAACCATTTGAGATGCTGGGATTGAACCTGGATTCATCCCAGGTTAGCCGCAAAGCAAACACCCTACCACTGTGCTTTCACTCCAGCTCCTCAAATTAGTATTTCTGAAGAAACTAAGTAACTTTGTGTCATTTAAAAATTTTGTTTCTGGGGCCGGCGAGGTGGCGCTAGAGGTAAGGTGTCTGTCTGCCTTGCAAGCGCTAGCCAAGGTTCGATCCCCCAGCGTTCCATATTGTCCACCAAACCAGGGGCAATTTTGAGCGCTTAGCCAGGAGTAACCCCTGAGCATCAAACGGGCGTGGCCCGAAAAACAAACAAAAAAAAAATTAAAAATTTTGTTTCTGGCCGGAGAGATAGCATGGAGGTAAGGCATTTGCCTTTCATGCAGAAGGTCATTGGTTCGAATCCCGGTATCCCATATGGTCACCCGAGCCTGCCAGGAGCAATTTCTGAGCGTTGAGCCAGGAGTAACCCCTGAGCATGGCCAGTGTGACCCAAAACCCAAAAAAAAAAAAAAAAAAAAGTTTGTTTCTAAACAAAATTTTGTGTCAAATTTAGAAAAGTTAATTTTTCTAAATAAATGATTTTTACAATTTTGAAGGTGGTAAGTGAAAAGGATCATGGAGTTAAGCCTTGTCCTTTACCAGGTAAACTCTAACACTGGGTTTTCAGAGAATGAGATTTGGTACCTGTACCCTCTGTTCTACTGATTGGACCCTCAATTTACATGGAATGAAAAGAAGTGTATGCAATAGAGAACAGGGGGAAAAGACGAAATACCCAAAAAAAATTTTTTCAGGACAGATACAACACTTATGGGAGAGATGGAAACGACTTGCAGAGTTCTATTTCTTGGTCTATGTGGATTCTATGGGTGTTTATAGCAACTTATCTCTATATTTGTGCCTTTACCTATATTGGAGTTGTTTCACCATTTTGAAAGTGTTTCTATTTACAGATGGGGTCAGAGCTATAGCTAAGCGTAATTGTGATTTGAACAATTATGGCACTGAAAGGGCTATTTAGGCAACCTAACATCTGCCTAAAGGTGCTAGTAACATCATCTTTCTATCCATCATCATTTTGCAAAGCAATTTAAAGTGATCCACTTTAATCTTGTCTTTGAGAGAGATGCTGTTATTTTTTGTTTGTTTGTTTTACAGGTAAAGATTCCGGGTCTGGGGGTGTAGTTTAATGCTAGAGTATGTAGTTCAGTGTTCAATTTCCCTTGCATTTTTGAGGACCTATGTTCAATATCCACCAAGAGAACTAAAAGGGTCAACAAAAAACAGGAGTCAGGGAAGTTATATCGGGTTGTAGTCACATAATCACCAACCCAATAACTTTACTTTTTTAACTCTAAAATTCATAGTAAACTCTTTTGTTGTTGTTTTGGTTTTAGGGTTGCACCTGGCAGTGCTCAAGGGTTACTCCTGGCTCTATGCTCAGAAATTGCTCCTGGCAGGCTCGTTGGACCATATGGGATGCCAGGATTCAAATCAAAGACAAACGCCTTACCTCCATGCTATCTCTCTGGCCCCCATAGTAAACTCTTTGTTTGTTTTTTGGGTCACACCCGGCAGTGTTCAGGGGTTACTCCTGGTTCTATGCTCACAAATCGCTCCTGGCAGACGGGGGACCACATGGGATACCGGGATTCAAACCACCGTCCTTCTGTATGCAAGGCAAAGCCCTACCTCCATGCTATCTCTCTGACCCCTCCTGATTTAATTTTAAAAGTGTGAAAACAGAATCTTCCAGATCCTAAGAAAGGGTACTTCTGAAGTGTGGGGGAGAGTTTAGTTTGGGGAGTCATACCAGTGCTCGGGCTTAGTTCTGATTCTGTGCTTCAAGGTCACTCCAGTGGTGATCAGGGAACCATAGTTGTTACTGGGGAATGAACCAGGATCATCTATGTGCAAGACCTTATCCACTGTATTATCCCTCCAGTCTATAGAAGAATTGTTAAAAGGTGTGATTTCCTATAACATGGAACAAAATTACCACAATAATATTAAATATATGGAGGTATGAATTTAAGGTAGAGGTATTTGGACTTCTTCCCCTCCCCAACCCACCAAGTATATTGAGTTATTGACATACAACATTGTATGAGCTCAGGTGTGCCATGTTGATATGATACCCTGTGTAATTGCTGAATGATTAGTACCTCTATTGCAGTAACTAATACCATAATGTCACATTATTACCATCTCATGGTAATTGAAAATTACCACTGAAAATTGAGTTGTTCTTTGGGAGAATGTATGTTCAAAACTGATGCTGGGTGACAGAGGAAGGGTAGTTGCTGGGAAGATGGCTCAATGACTTGAAGAATCTGCCTGGCAAGTCTTTGAGGACCCAGTTAGAATCCCTATGTTGCTCTTCTCCCACCCCATCTCACTCCACCCTACCCCACCCTACCCACGCACAGACAATCCCTACAGCTCTACTTTGTAGGATTCACTAGAAGCCTGGGGTGGTGAGGATGGGGTGGATAGGGAATCCTAGAATACAAAGGCTATATAAAGAAGTAGGAGTATAGTAATAACTTAGTGACTTCAGGAGCATTCCTATTTCTGGTAATTCAAAAATTTCTTTATCAATATTTGTTGAATAATAAGAACAGCAGGGGCAAATGATAATGTAGCACTCGTCGAAAAACTTCAATTTAGTAGGAAGATAAATTCAATCATTTCATAAACTGACCACCAGATGACACTATTTTCACAATAACAGGTCTTGCTTTCTACACTAAACAGGTATCCATGGCGTGTACAGCATGTTTATGAAACCCACTAGCAGCCTTGGGACTTTTTTCTTGTTTGTTCTGTTTTGTTTTTGCTCACCCTCGGTGGCACTCGGGTTATTCCTAGCTCTGCGCTTAGAAATTACCCCTGACTTGGGGGATCATATGGGACACCTGGGATCGAACCTGCGTCCATCCTGGGTCAGCTGCGTGCAAAGCAAATGCCCTACCACTGTGCTACAACTCCGGCCCCAACCTTTGGGACTCCCCCCCCCCTTGGGGCTTTTTGTCTTCTGACATCAAAGATTTTTTTTTTTTTTACGATTTTGCTTTTACTTTGACACTTGTTTTGGGGCCACACTTGGCATTGCTCAGGGCTTACTCCTGGCTTTGTGTGGTGGAGCTCAGGGACTATCTGGGGTGCTAGAATCAATCCTAGTTTGGCCACATGCAAGACGAGAGTTCTACCAGATATGCTTTCTTTTTAGAGCTATTTTAGGAAAAAAATTGAACTTAGGGAAAAGTTCAAGACTCCATAAGTATTTTACTTTATTTGCTTTATTGAGTATGTCTGTCTATTCCACTGTCCATCAAATGATAGACATCATCTGATTTCTGCCTTCAATTCAGTAGTTTGCAGACATTAGTACACAACTGCTTGTACAACTCAATATGGAATGGGCCTTTTACTTTACCTACTGACATAAGTCTTCTGGTTATAGGAAAGATACTATATACTTTCAGTGAAGTTTAGAACAAGTTTCCTTCACCTGATGTAGCATAGACTCTTTTTTTTTTTTTTTTTTTTTGCTTTAGTCCTGCCAAAAGTCGACATTATAAATCTTGAAATCTGAAGACTCTTGGTAAACTTTCCTCTTAGAACCCTTCTAGGGAGTGAAGGATGGGTTAACCAGCCATTCACTGATCACTAATGCTTGTGGTCAAGTCATTGTCTGACAGAACAAGTAATAGATAACTGCCCCCCATGACATGACTTCCCCTGCTGTGCATTTTTTTGGAAGAAGCTCTTGTTTCTTCCCACATGGATTAGGGAACAATGTCAGTTTCCAGAGCAAAGCGTGTTGCTATGGGAACCTAAAGTTATTTGGAGTTGCAAAACGATATCAAGTAATCAGTGACACAACCTGAAACACTGCATAATTGTCCCTGAAGAATAAAAGGGTAAAATGTTTTATTCTTAGATGAGGGAACTTCTGAGCTTTTGTCCTCTGGGGAGCTCCTGGGCAACAGTTTAGAGCTGCCAAGTGAGACTGTTGGGGGTTGGGAAGAGGTGGCTTCTGCCTGGTGGGTAGGTAGATGCCTCTTTTCCCTGGTATGTGTCCTTTGTTCCTTAGGCAAACTGTTTCTTCTTTGTAAGCTGCCATTTTCTCTTCTAGAAAATCAAGTGTTAGTCTAGAGCTGCAAGGGAACTTAGAATCTGGAGTTGTATGACTCTTAGAAACACATTTTTGTGGGGGGGGGGAAACTCATTAAGAAGAAGCTCGCACTGAGGGTAGAAGTTTATACATAGTTCTTAACTTCCCTATGTCTTTTTGACATGATTCACCATTACCCTCACATGTCATACATTGACAGGCCTTAGACATGTGACTCTACCTGCCCAACTCTAAATAGACTGGGATAGGTGCCATTACAGTTATGTATAATTATTAACCTGAAGGCAAAAAATGATGCTTGCATCTGAAAAGATCATTCATTTTTGTAAAAGGCATTTTTTTGTTCCAGTATAGGTTTTTAAGTGCTTATGAGCTAAGAGGAGGAGTGGGAGGTAAAATCAGAACATTAACAAGAATCTGGTCTATAGGAACTTCGAGGCAGCTGCAAAGATTTTTGAGAAAAATAGAAATCACTGTAAGGTCTGAAAAAAAAAACAGTAGGACTTTCTTTTTTTGTTTGTTGGTTTGTTTTGGGGGCCACACCCGTTTGATGCTCAGGGGTTACTCCTGGCTAAGTGCTCAGAAATTGCCCCTGGCTTGGGGGGACCATATGGGACGCTGGAGCAATTGAACCGAGATCCTTGGCTAGCGCTTGCAAGGCAGATACCTTACCTCTAGCGCCACCTCACCGGCCCCCAGTAGGACTTTCTTAACTCCATTGAAGCCACAGTGAGTTCCTTGCTGTTTCTCAAAACCTCTGCCAGAGAAGACTTTTCCACAGAGACCTTTGCCTCTCAATCTGAGCTTCTCCACAGCGAGGTAAGTGGCAGTCCAGGGGCCATTGAGATAAGACAGGTACTTACCTTGCACTGGAATGACCCCTATTTAATCTCTAGCACCACAAGTGGTCCCCTAAGCATTACTAGGAGTGATCCCTAAGCACTGCCAGGCGTGGTTTCAAAATATAAAAATAAGTGCCCGGAGAGATAGCACAGCGGTGTTTGCCTTGCAAGTAGCCAATCCAGGACCAAAGGTGGTTGGTTCGAATCCCGGTGTCCCATATGGTCCCCCATGCCTGCCAGGAGCTATTTCTGAGCAGACAGCCAGGAGTAACCCCTGAGCACCGCCGGGTATGGCCCAAAAACAACAACAACAACAAAAAAAAAATAAATAAATAAAAATAAAATAATTAAATGGCAGCCTAAGATTAGATATGGTATAGTAGTTCACAAAGAATAATCAGGGCAGGAGGGGATGTGGGGAGAAAGAAACTCTCATTCACTGCTGGTGGGAATGCCATCTAGTTCAGCCTTTCTGGAAAACAATATGAAGATTCCTCAAAAAACTGGATATTGAGCTCCCATATGATTCACTCCTAGGTATATACCCTAGGAATACAAAAACAATACAAAAATGCCCTCTGCATGCCTATTCAGCTCTATTTACAATAGCTAAAATCTGGAAACAATCTCCAAATGTCCAATAACAGATGAGTGGCTAAAGAAACTGTGGTACATATATACAATGGAATACTATGCAGCCGTCAGGAAAAATGAAGTCATGAAATTTTCCTATATATGGATGGACATGGAAACTATTATGCTGAGTGAAATAAGCCAGAGGGAGAGAGTTAGACACAGAATAGTCTCATTTATCTATGGAATCTAAGAAAAATAAAAGAGTATTATAGTGATACCTAGAGACAATAGAGATGATGACTAGAAGGATCGACCCACAATATGAAGCTTACTATGAAGAATGGTGAGTGCAGTTAGAGAAATAACTACACTAACAACTACCATGACAATGGTAATGAATGAGAGAAATAGAATGCCTGTCTTGAAGACATGCAGGGGGTGGGGAGGAGGAAGATGGGGGCATTGGTGGTGGGAAGGTTACACAGGTGAAGGGAGGTGCACTATTTTATGACTGAAACCCAACTCAAACATGTTTGTAATCATGGTGCTCAAATACATATTTTAATTAAAAAAAACTTAAACACTTCGAGCCTTAGAGAGGACACACACACAAAAAAAAACCAAAACCAAACAAACAAACAAAAAACTTAAACACACTATTAAAAAAAATAAAAATTGGGGCCAGAGAGATAGCCTGGAGGTAGGGCATTTGCCTTGCACGAAGAACTGTGGTTTGAATCCCAGCATCCCAGATGGTCCCCCAAGCCTGCCAGGAGCCATTTCTGAGCGTAGAGCCAGGAGTAACCCCTGAGCACAACCAGGTGAGTCCCATAAACCAATAACAATAATAATAATAATAATAATAATTTAAAATTTAAAAATGATACGATGTAGTAGTGGAGCATGAGGTCCTGCATTCAATCCAAGATCCCTGGTACTACCAGGCCCAGCCAAGGAATGAATATAAAATATATATAAGTGTATATATGTATATATATACACACATACATATATATGCATATATATGTATATATATAAATGGTCAGAGAGATAGTACAGAAGATAGGACACACCCACCTGAGTTCAATCCCTGGCATCCTGAATGGTCCCTTGAGCACTGTCAGAAACGTTTTGAATGTAGAGCCAAGAGTCAGCCCCAAAAATCCAAAACAAAAAATATATAATTAAACAAAATGGCCACTGGAGACCCAAGAGACAGTACAGTGGGTAAAGCATTTGCCTTGCATGCAACTAACCTGGGATTCAATCCCTGGCATTGCCTATGGTCCCCCTCAGCACTACCAGGAGACTCCCCTGAGCATCACCGAGTGTACCCCACCCAAAAAAGAGGGCACTGGCTTTATTTCCTTTACCCTCAGACTTCTGACACTTTTTATTATTTATATAACACACAGCACATTTTACCTTCTATTGACAAATTATGTCATTTATTTATTTATTTTGGTTTTGGAGCCACAGCCAGAGTGCTCAGAGGCTACTCCTAGCTCTGCAGTCAAAAATTGCTCCCAGTGGGCCAGGAATTAAACCTAATTTGGCTCTGTGCAAGAAAATGCCCTACCTGCTGTGCTATTACTCTGGTTCCCAAATTACGTTTTTTTAAAAACTCCAGAGCGAGGGGCCGGAGAGATAGCATGGAGGTAAGGCGTTTGCCTTTCATGCAGAAGGTCATCGGTTCGAATCTCGGCATCCCATATGGTCCTCCGTGCCTGCCAGGAGCAATTTCTGAGCATGGAGCCAGGAGTAACCCCTGAGCACTGCCGGGTGTGACCCAAAAACTACAATAAATAAATAAATAAATAAATAAATAAAATTTAAAAACTCCAGAGAAGCAGAGGATTTTGTCTCTCTGGTTCCCCAAACACTTAGAATGTGTCTGACACAGGAAAGTCACAAGTTTGCAGAGTGGTTTAAAGGAGTAAGTCTTAATGATACATGAAATTAAGTAAATTTGTTAAATTAATTTTTCTCCTTGATGATTAATTATTGGAGATTTAAGATGTTTATCAATCTCAATTACTTTAGGAATTCGGTTATATTCCTTATAGAGGGAGTTTAGCAAGCCAAGAAAAGTAGATTCCTATTCATATGGGGTTTTTTGTTTTGGTTTGTTTTGGCTTGTTTTTTTGGGCCACACTCATTTGATGCTCAGGGGTTACTCCTGGCTATGAGCTCAGAAATCGCTCCTGGCTTGGGGGGACCATATGGGGCACCGGGCAATCGAACCGAAGTCCATCCTAGGCTTGCAAGGCAGAGGACTTACCTCTAGTGCCACTGCTCTGGCCCCTCCTATTCATATGTTAGGAATACTTTTTATCACAGTGGGTGAAATGAAAGGTTTTTAGTGTATGTGCTGCCAAAGTGAGCACGAGGGCCTGGAGAGATAGCACAGCGGCGTTTGCCTTGCAAGCAGCTGATCCAGGACCAAAGGTGGTTGGTTCGAATCCCGGTGTCCCATATGGTCCCCCGTACCTGCCAGGAGCTATTTCTGAGCAGACAGCCAGGAGTAACCCCTGAGCACCGCCGGGTGTGGCCCAAAAACCAAAAACCAAAAAAAAAAAAAAAACAAAAAAAACACCAAAAAACAAAGTGAGCACGAAATGAAAGATTTTTGACTAACCTTTTTTTTTTTTTTTTTTTTTGGTTTTTGGGTCACACCGGCAGCGCTCAGGGCTACTCCTGGCTCTACACTCAGAAATCATTTCTGGAAGGCTTGGGAGACCATATGGGATGTCAGGATTCGAACCACTGTCCTTCTGCATGCAAGGCAAACACCCAACCTCTATGCTATCTCTCTGGTCCCTTGACTAAACTTTTTTTTTTTTTTTTTTTTTTTTTTTGGTTTTTGGGTCACACCCAGCAGCGCTCAGGGGTTACTCCTGGCTTCATGCTCAGAAATCGCTCCTGGCAGGCTCGGGGGACCATATGGGACGCCGGGATTCGAACCGATGACCTTCTGCATGAAAGGCAAACGCCTTACCTCCATGCTATCTCTCCGGCCCCATTGACTAAATTTTTTAACTTTTGATGCTTTGCTTGCCACAGAACCCAGGAACTCAGGCAGGTAAAACACACTCTCAACCACTGAGCTGTATGCGTGACCTGGGCCAGTTTTGCTATGATTTATTCTCTTATAACTCCAAACTTACAGAAATGTTGCAGTAGTACAAGGGAGGTCTGGGAGAGAGCATAAATACTAGAGCACATGCCTAGCATGCAGAAGTCATGATTCAATGTCTGACATTGCATGATCCCATAAGCACTACAAGATGTGATTCCCAGACCCTCAGAGCACTGTTTGGGAGCCTTCTCCCCCCCCCAAAAAAAGTACACAGGAGTCCATTCAGATTTATCAGTTGCAGACATTTTGCCCCATTTGATTCACTTTGTCTGCTCCCACAATCTGAGAATAAATTGTGGACATGGTGTCTCTATACCCATAAATATTTCATGTGTATCTTTTAAGAGCAAAGACATTCTCTTGCATATCCACAATACATTTACTAGAATCAGGATATGGAGCATTTAGCAGTGGTCCTCAAACTATGGCCTGCGGGCCATGTATCATATTTGTATTTGTTTTGTTTCTTCATTGCAAAAATAAGATATATGCAGTGTGCTTAAGAATTTGTTCATGGGGACTGACGAAAAAAAAAAAGAAAAAAAAAAAAAGAATTCGTTCATGGGCCCGGAGAGATAGCACTGTGGTGTTTGCCTTGCAAGCAGCCAATCCAGGACCAAAGGTGGTTAGTTCGAATCCCGGTGTCCCATATGGTCCCCCGTGCCTGCCAGGAGCTATTTCTGAGCAGACAGCCAGGAGTAACCCCTGAGCAACGCCGCGTGTGGCCCAAAAACCAAAAAAAAAAAAAAAAAAAAGCTCAACAGGAGACTTTAAAAAAAAAAAAAAGAATTCGTTCATAAGTTTTGTTTTTAGACCATCCAATGGTCTGAGGGACAGTGAACTGGCCCCCTGTTTAAAAAGTTTGAGGACCCCTCATTTAGAGAATACCATATATAGTCCAAGACCTGCTTTTACATGGCATCAACATTCCAAATCTAATCCCTGTATAACTATTCTCTCCACTCCCCCAATTTGGAACCAAGTCAGGATCATAACTTGTATTTGTTGATCTCCTTTCATCTGATTTTTGTTGAAACTGTTCTTCAGCCTTTAACCTCTTGTTCCTTCCCTTTGGTGGTGGTGGTGGTGGTGATGGTATGATATCAGGAGCCTCACAGTTGTCTGAATCTCTCACCCTTGGTTGTAGAGCTCACAGACTTGATTGCAATGCACCTACTTACATATTGTGGAGTCTGGGGTCACAACAATGGTGGTGGGCAGCCTCACATACACAAAACTTATTCTCTACTATTGGGTCATCTCCTGAGGCCTCTTCAACCTGTTTGTATTGACTTTGAAGGGTAAAAGTCAGTAACATTATAAATTGTCCCACAGTGGAATGGTCTTGATGCTTCCTTGTGTTTTTCCTTCTCTGCCCCTCTTCTTCCTCAACTGTTCTCTTTCCTCTTCTCCCCTCCTCTTCTTCTCTGCACTCAGGGGTTCAGGGTCTGGTGCTGGGGATTGAATCCAGCACTTCATACTCTCAGGGCATGCTCCTTAGTGCTGAGCAAAAACCTCGATTCCCTAGATGTATATTATACATGTACATTTAGCAAAAATTCTACAGAACGATCTCATTTCTTCAAGGTATCCCCTTAGGAAACCTATTTGTTGGTTTATCCCAGAATTGCTAATGTTATAGTTGAATCGCTTGGTTAAGATGGTGTCTACCAGATTTTTCTCTTGTACCATGATTCTTTTTTGCTTTGAAGATAATAATTTGTAAGGATCATTTTGGGGGCATTATTCCTCATCAAACTCAGCCACTGGGGTCAGAGTAATAGTTCAAAGGGTAGGTAGAACATTTGCCTTCTGGTGGCCAGCCCGGGTTTGATCTCTGACATCTGAGAGCAGAGCTAGGAGTAACCCCTGAGTGCTGCAGAGTGCAACCCTAAAACAAAAAGAACAAAAATAACAACAAAAACTCAGCTACTTGCTTAGCATAATTTTATCTATTTTTCTTAGCTATCAGTCTACCATATTCATCAACTATTCATAGCATGGGGTCACAAAATAATTTTATTCTATCATCGATAGTCCATTGCTAACTTGTTTGTTTTTTTTTTTCTTTTGGGCCACACTTGGCTGTGCTCAGGGCTTACTCCTGGCTTTTTTTTTGGGGGGGAGAGTTTTCTTGGGGGGAGCCACACCCGGTGATGCTCAGGGGTTACTCCTGACTATATGCTCAGAAATCGCCCCTTGGGGGACCATATGGGATGCTGGGGGATCGAACTGCGGTCTGTCCAAGGCTAGCGCATGCAAGGCAGATGCCTTATGCCCTGTGCCACCACTCTGCCCCCTTACTCCTGGCTTTTTTGGAATCATATGAGATGCAAAGAACTAAACCCAAATCAGCAGTAAAAAAGAGCCTTACTGGGGCTGGAGAGATAGCATAACAGTAGGGCGTTTGCCTTGCACGCAGCCAATCCAGGATGGATGGTGATTCGAATCCTGGCATCCCACATGGTCCCCCGTGCATGCCAGGAGCGATTTCTAAGAGCAGAGCCAGGAGTAAACCTTGCATGCTGCCTGTGTAACACTCCCCAAAAAAAGGTTTTACTTACTTGCTGAACGATCTCTCCTGCTCTTGTCATTCATTATTTTATTGCACAAACTGTTCCAGATATCTGGCCAGCCAAGTGCTTCCAAAACAATTATACATGTGCCATAATTATCTCAAAATTGGGTTTTAAAAAAGGAAATGGGTTCAGATGCAAAGGATGGCCTTAAATTGTGAAAGATAGAAAGAATTAGGTTAGGAGAAATCACTTTGGGGCTGCAGAGTTAGTGAACTTGGTTAATGAACTTGCCTGGAATGTGGCTGCAATCTCGACCCTGCTTCAAATCTGCATCAGGTGTGGTGCCTATGCACGGTGTTAGATGTGTGGCCCTCCAACACAAAAATAAACAAAGCGAAATCACTTTGGACAGTTTTCGAAATTGAAACATCATATGCAGTGAACTGTGTTAAAATAGAAAAATCTCACATTCACTGTGCAGTAAGCAGAGCAGTTTCCGTGAAGATGGATGAATCCTAATGAAAAAGCAGGAAGGAAAATGCAGCCCCAGATCCTGAGTGGTTTCAGCCTGGAAGCTGTGTGCGGGAGCAGCGTGTGGAGGTGGGGGGAGGAGTAGTGACTGATCATGAAACCAGACTGCCAGTGTGGGAAAGACTCTCAAAGCTCATTCGGCTCAGCTATTGTTAACCTCTTTGAAGACATAAGTGCTTTGGAGGATGCGATGAATCCCGGGAACCATTGCTCTTCTACCTGCAGAAGGGTTGGAGGCAGAGCAGTGTCAGGTGCCGTGCTTTGCATGGATGGGCTCCAGGTTGGATGTAGGCTTCTGGCCTGCATGGTTCCCTGAACCCCTCCAGCGCTTCCCTGAAGACTTCCAGCATAGCAGCTCTGCCTTACTGGGCCATAGCATTGACCCACCATCCCCAGTTGGCTGAGTATCATCAGAGTGGTCCCTAGGCCTCCTGAGTTCAGTTTGGAAACAAAACACCCCCCGCCCCAGCGAATAAAATGCATATCTAATGTTAGGTACAAATTTAGAGGACTCTGAAATTTATCCACTGAGCCTATGAGTACTCAGTTTTGGTTTTTTCTCTGTAACATTACAACTAGAGAAGAGTTGGCTTTTCATACTCCCAGAACAGATAGAAGGAATGATGTTTCGCTCGAGGGTATAGGTTTTTATTTTACTCTGATGCTTTGCTGAAGACTCAGCAATCAGCTATTAGCAGTAGTTTATGTGTTCAACAAAGAACAACCTTAAGGGCCAGAGTAATAATACAAATACATGCTTGCCTTGCATGTAGTTGATCTGGGTTTGATCTCTGACAAGCCATGTGGTCTTCCAGATACCACCCAGAGAAATCCCTGAGTACAGAGCCAGAATAACCCCTGAGAACTTCTGGGGATGGCCCAAAAATCAAAACTAGGAAAATAAAAATAAAAGGGGTCACTTACATATCAAGTACTTAAAACTGTCTGGCACATGGCAAGTGCTATACTAGTACCTGCTGATTGTTTCCCTCTCTAAATCCTCTATCATGTCACAATGTTCCTGAAGGCAGGGAACACATCGTTTTCCTCTCTTACCTCCCCTAGAACAGGACAGGACATGAGACAGAGAAGAGACTTGTTAGGGATCAGAGATAGTACATAGGGTAGGGCATTTACCTTGCACAGGGCCAATCCAGGCTCAATATCCCATAAAGTCCTGTAAATCGTACCAGGAGTGATCCCTGAGCCAAGAGTAAGCCTAAAGCACAGTCAGGTGTGGCCAAAAACAAAACAAAATAAAAAGGATCTCCTTAGGGATTTCCTCACCACCGATAGAGAGCTGTGCTGGCTATTCCAGCTGCTGACACTTTAAGAAAGTCTCTGATACAAACTTCTGGGCCTCACTTAAGCAGTTTTCAGACTGAGTAAACAGTGGGTCAAGTTAGGGTTCTCTTAGTCTTTTCAGACAAGAAATAGAATAGCTAAGAATTGCAAGGGTTGGAATGTGAAGCTCTGTACCCCCTGAACCTTAGGGGGCTCCTTTTTGAGATTCCTTTTTTTTGTGTATAGATAGTTGTCTTTGAGTGGTAAAAACATAAGAGATTTTATTGTCCCACTTTTTTCTGTTTTTTTTTTCCAAATGTTTAAATACATATTACTTTTATAACAGGGAAATATATATAAAGCTCAATGGTAAAACCATATAGAGTAATCTAAAAACTGTATCTTACCAACTGATTTCCACCATTTTGTCTTCATCTTTTTTTTTTTTTTTTTTGAGATTCCTTTTTTAAATTTGCTGTTTCATCCTTTGGCCCTACATTGCCATTGTGATGATTATGGTATTTGCAATCTTGGCCACTGGTGCTTGCTGAAGTTCCTTCTTCAGTCTTAATGTTCATCTCTTGTTCGCTGGCCATGCACTCAATGCAGTGTTTTGTGGGGTCACGACCTATTTGGTGCTCAAACTCACCTGGCTGTGATGAGGCCAGAAACTGCTTGTGCTGCTAGGATCACAGACAAAATCATATGGTCATTGATTACTGTCTCCAAACCCTATTCTTGCCCATGATCTTGTTAGATCCTTTCAAGCCTCTTGGTCGATAAGGAAACAGATTCTGAAAGAAGGAAATTTGGGGGGGAGGAGCTGGTCAATGAGTGATAAAGAGGACTTAATTCTATATTAGAATTTTATATTAAGATGGTGCCAAGCACATAAAAGGGGTGTGGAATAAAGTAAAATAACACAGGAATTATGTAATTACTTTTTTGGGTGGTGAGGGGCATCCCCCTGGTAGTGCCCAGGGGCTCTGCTGGGTGGTGCTTAGGGGTACCAAAGATCAAACCTACAGAATTCAGAGCATGGTGGCTTCAGCCTTTTGAGCCATCTTCTTAGCCCCAATTATGTGATTCATTTTCATCTCATTCACTTCTCAAATGAGAAATCCAAAGTCTGGGAAGGGTTAAATTGTATTGCTTGATACAAAATTAGGACATAAATTTAGAACTTCTGACTCTTAGTCCAGAGCCTAAAAGTCTAGCTTTCCATTCCATACTCTGCTTGTTCCTTTTTTCAATAGGGCTAGGGCATCTGAACCTTTCAAGATTTTGATCTAAAATGGAAATGGCTTTTAAATAATTTAGATTTAAAGATCTGTGTGGAAGCAACCCAAGTGTCCATCAGTGGATGACTAGATAAGCAAAGATCGTGTGTGGGGGGGGGGGGAGAGGGGGTGTTTGGGGTGTGTGTGGTTGTGGGGGGGGGTGCACACGCGTGCAGCAATATTCAGCCTTATCAAGAAAGGAGGTTCTTAAACTTGCTACAATGTTGGGGAACTTTGAGGATATTGGGCTCAGTGAAGTAAATCAGTGACAAAAGGCAAACACTGCACAATTCCTCTTACATAAGGCCAAGTCAGTATCTCAGAGACTGAAAGTCAAATGCTGCTTTCCAGGGAACAGGGAAAAGAGGATTGCTGTTTAATGAGCAGAGAAGTTCAGATTTGTATTGTTATTGGTGGAGGTGATGGTGGAGATGTTGGGTGACAACTCCAGGAGTGCTGGGGCTACTCTCAGGTTAGTGCTCAGGGTTACTCCTAGTTGTACTTGAAAGATCATGTGGTGTGAGGGTCAAACACACCTGGGCCAACTAAGGCGAAGTGTGCATTCATCCCATTGAGCTCTCCCCGCAGGCCACACCGTTACAGTTTTACAAGATGGAAGGAGTTATGGAGATGGGAGTAGTGAGAATTGCACCATGTTATGGTTTGTTTTTGTTTTTATTCTAGAGCAACAGCCACAGGTCGGGGCTTACTACTGGCTCTACACTTAGGAATCACTCCTAGCAGACTCAGGTGACAATATGTGGTACCAGGGATGAAATCTGAGTTGGCTGTGTGCAAGGCATGTGCCTTATCCACTGTACTATTGTTCCAACCTATGATTGTATTTAATACCATAGAACTGTTCACTTGGGGGCTAGAGAGATGGCATGGAGGTGGGGCATTTGCCTTGCTTGCAGAAGGACGGTGGTTCAAGTCTCGGCATTCCATATGGTCTTCTGAGCCTGCCAGGAGCGATTTCTGAGCATAGAGCCAGGAGTGGTCCCCTGAGTACTGCCAGGTCTGACACAAAAACAAAAACAAAACAAAACAAAAAAAGAACTGTCCACTTACAAGTGGTTAAGATGGAAAAATTGATGTATGTGTATTTTACCATAAATGTTTAAATTAGAGGGAAGAGTAAGTTAGTTGGAATATTCCCAGTCTGGGTAACTGCAGGCAATGCCAGTCCAGAAAGTTCCCTTGTTACCACTCTCAATGTCACTCTCAATACCTTATTGTCACCTGCATATGTCTTTGGTAGTAGCTTGGAAATCAGATTCATTTGCACCTGTTGTTAAAAGATAGAGGTGTAGTGTCAGAGAAATAGCATGGAGGTAAGGCAATTGCCTTGCATGCAGAAGGTCGGTGGTTTGAATCCCGCCATCCCATATGGTCCCCTGAGCCTGCCAGGAGCGATTTCTGAGCATAAAGCCAAGAGTAACCCCTGAGCGCTGACGGGAGTGACCAAAAAAAAAAAAAGGTGTTACTAACCCTTTCACATATTTTCTCTCCTTCCATAATTTTTCTACTATCTTTCCTCAAATGAGAGCTTTTATTCCTCAGGCATTCCTCAGCCACCTCCTGTGAAAGGACCTGGGGCAGGACAGAAACATCCTTGAACTTTACATTTTCTCTCAAATCAGTCTTTTGGGTTTTTGTGCTTTATCCTGCATGCTTCAAGGACAAAAAAAAAAAAAGTATCATCAGGGTTAGAGAGATAGTAGTAAGGCCTTATATTTGACTCACCCCAGTTTGATGCCATGTTTGGTCCCCTAAGTACTGTAAGAGGTCACTTCTGAGTTACGAAGTCAGGTATAGCACCTGAGCAACATCAGGTGTGGCCACAAAACAAAACCCAAGAAAGTGTCATCGTAGCTGTTCTTGAGAGACAAGGTAAGGATGAATGGGCTTAACAGGGTGGATTGAAGCATGTCTGTTTTCTCTCTCGAAGAGACAGAAATAGTTTGCAGCATGGCACCTTTGAAAGGTTCTTTATTCTAGGAAGCTTTGTCATGCAATTCAAGGCAAGGATGGGGAAAGGCACCTTTGCATGATAAGAGCAGTTATTGATTCACAGCAAATAAGACCAGGGTGATAGGAGAATACCAATCGCTCATTCAGATAAGGCATTTATTTCAAGGAGGAAATGAGTTCTTAGGGAAGGGTATTTGCTTTCAGACATTTATCAGACTAGAGTTTCAGTCTAGAGTGAAAGTGCTCCCCCCAGTCTTGCTCTCTTCCCTGTCCCTGAACCAGGGTTACCCATCCCTATCACTGGATACTGGTGCAAAGATTGCCACTGAGAAGCGAAGAAAAGGAAAGTTAGGGAATGCAGAGGCATCCCCTTTCCATCTCCCAGGTTACATTAATATACTAAAAATGGAGCAATCCATGGTCTGGAGAGAGCACAGGGATGAAGGCATTTGCTTGGCATGACCAATGCTTCTTTAATCCCAGCACAACTGATTGTCAGAGCCCTGTCAGAAGTGACCCCTGCGCACAGCCTGTGTGTCCCCAAACCAAAACATCAATCAATCAATAAAAAGAAGTTTCCTAGGGCCAGAGCAGTGGTGCAAGTGGTAAGGGGTCTGCCTGGCCTGTGCTAACCTAGGACAGACTGAGGTTCAATTTCCCCAGCATCCCATATGGTCTGCCAAGCCAGCATTTCTGAGCACACAGCCAGGCATAACCCCTGAGCATCACCAGGTGTGGCCCATAAACCAAAAAGAAAAGAAAAAGAAAAAAAGAAGTTTCCTGCGGTAGGGCATGTGCCTTGCACGCAGCGACCCAGGATGGATGGTGGTTCCAATCACAGTATCCCATATGGTCTTCCGAGCCTGCCAGGTGTGATTTCTGATGGCAGAGCCAGGACTAACCCCTGAGCGCCACTGGGTGTGGCCCAAAAAAATAACAAACCAAAATAAATTTTAAAAAAGTTTCCTGGGGCCGGAGAGATAGCATGGAGGTAAAGCATTTGCCTTGTATACAGAAGGACAGTGGTTTGAGTCCTAGTATCCCATATGATTCCCTGAGCCTGCCAGGAGCGATTTCTGAGCGTAGAGTCAGAAGTAAACCCTGAGTGCTGCCAGGTGTGACCCAAAAACAAAACAAAACAAAAAAAACAGTTTCCTATATATTACACTGAGTGAAGTAAGTCAGAGAGAGAGATAGACACAGAATTATCTCACTCATCTGTGGGATTTAAGAAAAATAAGAGCCATTATTGTAATAATACCCAGAGACAGTAGAAATGGGGGCTGGAAGGACCACCCCACGGTATGAAACTTACCACAAAGAGTGGTGAACACAGAGAAATAACTACACTGACAACTACAATGACGATGGTAGTGAGTGAGAGAAATAGAATGCCTGTGTTGAAGACAGGCAGGGGTGGGGAGGAGGAAGATGGGGGGCATTGGTGGTGGGAAGGTTGCACTGGTGAAGAGGGGTGTTCTTTTTTTTTTTTTTTTTGGTTGTTGGGTCACACCCAGCAGCACTCAAGGGTTACTCCTGGCTCTGTGCTCAGAAATCGCTCCTGGCAGGCTCAGGGGACCATGTGTGATGCCGGTTTTCGAACCCCCATCCTTCTGCATGCAAGGCAAACGCCTTACCTCCATGCTATCTCTGGCCCCCATGGTCCTTATTCATTTTTAAACTTGTTGAGGTCTCAGTTTTCTCATCTGAACACCATGATTTACCAAGTTGTTCATATTACAATCTTTCAGGTATTAAATATTCAAACACCAATTCCATTACCAATGTGACCTTTCTTTCACCACTGTCCCCAATCTCCTACCCATCACCGTAGCCTGCCTCCTTGCAGTCACAAGCAAATTTACTTCATATTACTTCACGTTCACAAAGGCAAATGGAATTATCAAGACTTAGATCAACAAGGATCAATTTGAAATAACTGTTTTATCTCTCTCCATGGAATGGCTAAAGTCAGTGTCTAAGGATTTCCTGGGCTGTGACTGGTGCTAGTTGAGTCTTCTATGTTACTCTTTAGGCTCACTGTGGTTGCTAGATTACTATGTAACTTTCCTGTGATATTACTGGGCTGACACTACTACAAAATATTGAGGTGTCCTAAGAGTTTTGTGGCATGGAAATTTGATAAGGCTTAGTCCTGGAGCTGGGCCCTTTCTGTGAGAGGGTGTAGGGTGTGGCAGTGGGCTGCTGTGATTCATGCAGAAAGAGTAATCTGTCTCCCACTGTAAGAGAATGTCACAGAAGGGCCCGGAGAGATAGCACAGCAGTGTTTGCTTTGCAAGCAGCCGATCCAGGACCAAAGGTGGTTGGTTCGAATCCTGGTGTCCCATATGGTCCCCCGTGCCTGCCAGGAGCTATTTCTGAGCAAACAGCCAGGAGTAACCTCTGAGCATCGCCGGGTGTGGCCCCCCCCCCCAAAAAAAACAAAAAACAAAAAACAAAAACAAACAAACAAACAAAAAAAAAAACAGAGAATGTCACAGAAGTGCCAGCCAGAATCAGTCTACCTGGAAAGTATTGGCTGCTTTTTGTTTTTGCTTGTCTGTTTTTGGTTTTAGGGCCACATCAAGTGGTGCTCAGCGGTTGCTCCTGGCTCTAAGCTCAGGGTCACTCGTGACAATACTCAAGATTAAATATGGGTTGGCCACATGCAAGGCCAACACCTTCCCTGCTGTTCTGTTGCTCTTGCTCTGGTGTCCATTATTTTCTTTTGAAACTGGTGGAGGGGCCAGGGTATATTTCTGTTGGGAAATTGGTGATAGTAGGCAGGAGCTGCTGGGTTTTCCAGTGACAGGGTGAGTCAGGGGGGATTGACCCAGTCAAAATGGGTTTAGCAAAAGTCCTGTAAAGAAACTGAGTAAATTGCTCAGCCTCCTGACCCTAAACCCTGAAGCTGAGTAACTGTTTTCCTCTTCCTATTGGTGGAAGTAAAATGCTGTGAGCATTTGAGCATCAGGAAGGAGGGCCAGCTCCCCAAAGCTGAATAAGCATTGACAGGTAAAACATTTAGCTAGAAGTACCAAGGAAAATGTCTAGTTTGAAGAAATTTAGTAAGAAATTCTAGCTTAGGGGGCCGGCGAAGTGGCGCTAGAGGTAAAGTGTCTGCCTTGCAAGTGCTAGCCAAGGAAGGACCGCGGTTCGATCCCCTGGCATCCCATATGGTCCCCTCAAGCCAGGGACAATTTCTGAGCGCTTAGCCAGGAGTAACCCCTGAGCATCAAATGGGTGTGGCCCGAAAAGCCAAAAAAAAAAAAAGAAAAGAAAAGAAAAGAAAAAAGGAAATTCTAGCTTATCGTCTGGGCTTTACCACGGAAAATTAGTAAAAGAAAGGTCCTCCTCATTACATGGTGCTGGTGATGCAGTGAAAGGGTTTGGTGCCATGTTTCACACCATTTTTACTAGTACAGGCTACCAAGAGGCCACAACATAGAACTTCTGCTGACTATGAGTCTGTGAGTGAATTCACTGAAGGTGTTTTGTAAAATGAACAAAGAACATCTAAAGAGAATGAACCCTAACCCTCTATCACATATGATATCAGTCAGTTGTTTGATTTTATTAATGATCTGGCAGGCCTCAGCTGCCTTGTTTACTGAGCTGATGCCCAGACATACCAGCCTAACAACAGAGACTAGATTAAAGAGAAGATCTATGTGCTGCTTCTTTGGCAGATCCAGCAGGCCAGGAAATAATTGAGCTGGAAGCATTAGGGGGCTGGGAATGGCTTGGAATACATGTGTGTACAGAAAAATCGTAAGTGGATGTTCTGTATTATATTAATCCTGTTTCTGTTTGGTACATTCTAGCCAGGATTGATTTTATTGAATAAAATATGAGTATCTTGTTCAGTCTGAAATCCTCCATTGCTCCCTTCCCTCTCCCCCTTACCCTTTGTAGAATTAAACATTTTTTACCATGCTTAAAAAGAAAGATAGACCCACTTTCATGTACCATTTTTTATTATTTTTCCCCTCTTGTACATTTTTAAATAGAACCACTTGGTGTTGTATGGGTAGCCAATTCGCCAGGACTCCCTATTTATTTAGATTTGATAATAATGGCTTCATAACTAAAAATCATATTGTTTCTGCAACTGAGTGGCAGGTTCAAGGATTTCCTTATGAATCTGAGACATTCTATTACTTCTGAATTAAAAAAATAATTTTTAACTTTTTGTTGTTGTTGATTTTGGGGGCCACACCTGGTGGTGCTCAGGGCTACTCCTGGCTCAGCACTCAGGGATCAGCTTTGGAAGGGTTTAGGGAACCATATGTGTATGGCAGACAGAATCCAGGTCAGCCATGTGCAAGACAAATGCCCTGCCTGCTGTACTATCTCTAGGTCCCCTGCAAAAAAAAATGTGTGTTTTGAAGTTAAAAACAGATTTTATTTAGAAATTCTGAGGAAGGAGTGGGGAGAGGAGAGAGAAGAGAGAAAAACACTCTCAAAAGAGAGCCCTAGTACACTTCCCAGCATGAAAGTATGAAAGCATGAAAGTGCACATCTCAAGAGAGGAGATGTGGGTGACACATATGTGCAGGCACCATATGCATGGGCTGGCAACAAACGTGCCTGCAAAAAATGTTAAGCTTGATAAGCACATGATTCTCCTTTGTCACTGTCCTGATTCAGCATCATCTTCTGGACCTCAGTTTCCACTTTTGTAAAATGAACCTTCCTGGGGTCCCTTCTGGCTTTCACAGTGTATATGAGTCTATGAAAGTCTTTGCCACACCAGAAAGAACATGAGTTTGACAGCCCGTCTGAACGCCTCCCCACTCAGCAGCAAGAAATATTTCTGGCTTGACATCTAAAATGGAAGTTTAATTGCTGATAAGTGGCTGACAACTGGTAAATGCATTTGGGGTAGATTAGAAGAACCAAATCTATAATGGGCCTCAGATCTGCACTGGAAAGTTGGGTTTTCAGGGATGGAGGGGGAGGTCTGCCTGGGATGGGAAGGGTGTTGGCCCAGTCAGGAATGAGGTGGGGTTGGAAATGGCAGCTTCATTGTCTATGAACTCTCAACAATCAATGACTGCAAAGATATTTGTAGCCTCTATATACTGTTTCCAGAGAGACACCGAATACTTGTGTAGATGGTCTCAAGGACAGATAAATGCTCATGAGAAAATAGTTTATTGTATATGACAGGCTCTGTCCTAAGCATTTTTTAAATTACTTTATCTAAACACTATGGTTTACAAGGTTGTTCTTAATACAGTTAGTTTTTTTTCACAGTTATAAAGTTGTTCCTGATTGAGTTTCAGTCATATAGTGTACAACCCCCTTCACCAGTGCACATTTTCTACTACCAATGTCCCCAGTTTTATTCCAACTTCTACTTTGCCCTGTGGCAGACATATTCTCTTTGTCACTCTCTGTCTCTCTCTCCTTTTAGATACTGTGGCTTGCAATATTGATACTGAAGAGGCATCATGCATATCACTTTGCCTCTTTTCAGTTTTTGTTTAGAGTGATCATTTCTAATGATCATTGTCACACCATTGTCACATGGTCTCCTCTATGCCCTAACTACACTCCCCAACTCTTTGTGGCAAGCTTTCTATCTTGGACTGGTCCTCTTGGCCCTCACCTTTATTATTTCCGGGTATTATTACTATACTCTCCTTGTTTTATATTCCAAAAATAAGTATGATTATTCTATGTCCCTGTCCCTCTGACTTACTTCACTCAGCATAATACTCGTCATATCCATCCATATAGAAGCAATTTTTTTTTGGTAACACCTGGGACCATATGGGATACCAAGGATTGAACCAGGTCCATCCTGGATTGGCTGCATGCAAGGCAAACTCCCTACCACTAGCTATCACTCCAGCCCCCATGTATAAACAAATTTCATGACTTCATTTTTCTTTTTCTTTTTTTTTTTTTTTTTTTTTTTTGGTTTTTGGGTCACACCCGGCATTGCTCAGGGGTTACTCCTGGCTGTCTGCTCAGAAATAGCTCCTGGCAGGCACGGGGGACCATATGGGACACCGGGATTCGAACCAACCACCTTTGGTCCTGGATCAGCCGTTTGCAAGGCAAACGCCGCTGTGCTATCTCTCCGGGCCCGACTTCATTTTTCTTAATCACTCATAGTATTCCATTGTGTGGATGTACCACAATTTCTTTATCCACTCATATATACTTGAGAACTTAGATTGTTTCCAGATTCTGGCTATTTGAATAGTGCTGCAATGAACACAGGAAGGCAGAGGACTTTTTCTTTTTTACATTGTTTTGGGGCTCCTAGGGTATATTCCTAGGTGTGGGAGCTTTTGAGGAATATTCATATTGTTTTCCAAAAAGGCTAAACCAGTTGACATTTCTACAAATAGGGACTGAAAGTCCTTTTCTCCCTGCATCTGTGCCAGCACTGGTTGTTCTTGTTCTTTTGTTGTTGTTGTTGTTGTTCTTGTTCTTGTTCTTTTTTTATATCAGCCGGTCTCTATTGTATGAGATAATATTTCCTTATTGTTTTAATTTGCATATCCCTGATGATTGATGATGTGGAGCATTTTTCATGAGCCTTTTAGCCATCTGTATTTTATCCTGAGTCAGTGCTCTGGAGTTTCTTCTGGCAATGCTCTGGGGCTATACAGTGCTGGGTCTCAAAACCAGGTCTTCTGCATTCAAATCATGTGTCATCAGTGCTTTGAACCATCTCCTCCACCCTATGTTTACCATTTGATGTGCAATACTTCATTAGTCCTCACAATTCTGT